>NC_022030.1:66525399-66528125 GCF_000317375.1 Microtus ochrogaster
GACAATGAGGACTACTGAGAACTCAAAAACAATGGCAATGGGTTTTTGATCCTACTGCACATACTGGCTTTTGGGGAGCCTAGGCAGTTTGGATGCTCACCTTACTAGACCTGGATGGAGGTGGGTGGTCCTTGGACTTCCCACAGGTTAGGGAAGCCTGATTGTTCTTTGAGCTGATGAGGGTGGGGGACTTGATGGGGGAGGGGGAGGGAAATGGGAGGCGGTGGTGGGGAGGAGGCAGAAATCTTCAATAAATAAATAAATTAAAAAAAGAAAGAAAAACATCTTAATCTTCAAACAACCCAGGTAGGACTGAGATAATCAAGCCTTTCTAGTCCCCCCCTCTGTGTGTGTTTCTGTGTTTGTGTGTGAGAGAGTCCTGTGCAGCCTAGAATGACCATGAGCCCCTGATACTCCTGGCTCCACCCCCAGAGTACTGGCTTACAGGTTCATGACATCACACCCAGAAACCTTCCTATCCCACAGTTTAAGACAGAAACTACTCAGTACCCAGAATGACAGTCTAATACTCCATTATACTTTGGAGAATACATAGACACATATCATCTGTGACTTTTTTTTTCTCTAGGAGAAAAGGATGTCTATGTCTGTTCTAGTTGTTCTTTTAAGGATGTTATAAAGAAAGAAGTACACATTATTTATAAACTCTTTTGAAAAATCACTCCAAAAGCCATGACTTGATGAAGAATTTTTCAGGAACAGTACTTTGGGTTTCAGAATGTTTTGTCTTGAGCCTCTATTTCTGTCTACTTTATCACATGGCTGGATGACTTGCTTTTGGACTCTTGTCTAAGTTTCTGCTTAGAGGAAGTATGATTTTCCAATAAAGGAGCGGGAAGCCTTTTGGTTTCTATAGAAATCATTGGATGAGCCTACCATTTAGTAAACATGATAATTAGTTTACGAAACAAACTCATTGAGGCCAGAGGAATGGCTCAGTGGTTAAAGTGTTTGTTGTCCAAGCATGAGGACCTGAAGCCAAGATGTGCAGTCATACACTGTAGAATGGACTGTAATCCTAGAGTCCATATAGCAGGACAGGTAGCCAAGACAGAATCCGTGGAAGACTGTGGTCCAGCTAGCCTGTCATACATGTCAATGAACAAGAGGTAAGGTCTCAAACAAAGTAGAAGGTGAGGATGAGCACCTGGGATTGTCTTCTGACCTCCATGAACATGTACACCAGTACTTGTACAAATGAACCTATGCCCAAATGTGCATGCACACACATATGTACACACACACATACACATGCCTATTTCTATTGTGTTAAAAATGGATGACTCTATCTATTAATAGAATAAGATTAATCCCTTGAACTGTATGCAGTGATTTCCCTGCATTTTCCAAAAGAATCAAGTGAAATTCAATGGACAGAACAGATTTGAGGGATCCATCATACAGAACAGACTCAGAACAAAACCCATCATAAAACAGTACCTTGAGAGCAGATGCCCATAGCCTGTCTTGCTCTCTGGGCAACCTTACTTGACTGGCAGGTGACTGAGGTGGATTCCTCTGAGCATCTGTTTTCATCATCAGAATTATCTCTGGTAAGGTCTGCACGAAGGAAAGAAAAAAAGTGCCTTAAGCATCTTAGTGGAGTCGAACTTTTTTGGACTGCCAGTTCCCTAATAATAATACAGAGACTTCCTATTAATTATGAAAGCTTGTTTTTAGCTTAAGCTTGTTCCCAAATAGCTCTTAAAACTTTAACTTGTTTAATCTATATTTTGCTACATGGCTCATTGCCTTTCCTCAGTACTGTACTTCCAACTTCCTCTGTATTTCGCTGGAAAATCCCCACCTCTCAGATTCTTCCCCGAGTTTTCATCTCAGCCCAGAAGTGCTGCCTGTTGTCTCCTGCCTAGTTATTGGCCATTTGGCTCTTTATTAAACCAATCTGAAAGTGATTTACGCAGGTGAGGTAAAACAGTGACACATCTTCACTCAGTGTGATCAAATATCCCGCAACACCTTAGGGGTGACAGCAGGCACACGTGGTAGGGGACACCCGAGTGTGAACACTAAGAAGACCTGAATAGTTAACTCCAGGTTGTACACCATTATTTAAGGCTGTGAACCAAAAACTGACCAAGCTGTCGTAGAGGTGGTCCCTCCTCACAACTGACAAGCATCTTGTCTGTACCCTCATTCTGGTTCTCACTTCCCACACCCTCACCTACCTCTTTTTCACTCCTTTGCTCCTTAGCTTTCTTCTTGGCTCTGTTCATCCTCCTGTTCTTCATCTGTACCCAGCGATGGACATCTTGGTCCTTGGTATGCTTTCCTGCCCATCTATTCTCACACGTATTTTGGTTCCCTGATATTCTTTCTCTCTTCTTAACTCCTACCGACCCTCCCCCGACCACATACACTTGCCTTCTCTTAATTTAGAAAAGAAAGCCTGGCCTCACCATTTATTTGCTTCCATTTCTCATTTCTGCCTTTAATTTTCCCCAGCTCCTTCTGCTAAGGTGAAGTTTGGCTTTGTTGGGTCTCTTTCGTTTCCTGCCTTCATCTGGCTGCTTGCGCTGCCCCCAAAGGACCCTGATGACTTGTCTAAGCCTCTTGCCTGGGAACCTGTAGCAATTCTGTCAGTCCTCCTTACCTATTACCTCAGAGGCCTGATTGTGGTCGGTCCTTGTGTGGGTCTGATGTTCACCACTCAAGAAAACTGAAGAATTTTCTTGCTTTATATTTAC
>NC_022030.1:66534565-66536344 GCF_000317375.1 Microtus ochrogaster
CATGCAATGTGGACCTGGGTGCACTTTATGTTACAATCCATAGTGGTAAGACCCCATGCTTTTTTAGGGCCGTGGGCATGAGTACAGTCCTAACCCCATTTGTGTCCATCACAGCCAGTGTCTCTGCTGGGTCAGACTATTGGACACATACATTGGTGTCTAATTGTTCACCCTGTGGTCCATCTGGGTGATGGGTTGATAATTCTGTATCTTCATCCATCCCTGTCATTGGCATCGTTAGGATGCCATTACCAGATAGGGTTGTTCCAGACCACACAGACTCACCAAGAATTCACCTGTTTCTCTTGCATCCCTCCTCCTCCCCCTGCATCTGGTCCCTCTACTCATCCCTAACCACAACCCCACCCTCTCATTGCTTCTTATTCCCACCCTGTGCACCTGCAGAAGAACAATAAATACAGACTTATATATTGCTATAGTCTCAAATGTTAAAAATTTTGAATGAAAGATTTTGAGATATATAACAATTATTTCAGAGGTAACCCTGGAAAGATTTTTTTGCTGAGTGTGTGTGTGTGTGTGTGTGTGTGTGTGTGTGTGTGTATGAGGGGTGGGCAAGTTTTGTGGCTGGAGAGATGTCACAGTGGTCAAGAGCATTTGCTGCTCATGTGAAGGACCTGGGTATGGTTATCAGAACCCATATGATGGCTTACAACTGTTTGTAAATTCAGTTTCAGGGAATCTGATACCCTCTGGCCGCCTCTGAGGGCACCAGGGACATATATATATATATATATATATATATATATATATATATATATATATGGAGGAAATGATGACCTGTCTATGTGTTACTCTCATTGGTTAATAAAGAAACTGCCTTAGCTTTTTGATAGGGCAGGATTTAGATAGGTGGAGTAGACAGAACAGGATGCTGGGTAGAACGAAGTGAGGTGAGATGCGATGGAGCCAGCCGCCAGGTCAGACATGCTGGATCTTTCCTGGTAAGACACCACCTTGTGGTGCTACACAGATTATTAGAAGTGGGTTAATCAAGATGTGAGAGTTAGCCAAGAAGAGGCTAGATATAATGTGCCAGGCAGTGTTTAAAAGAATACAATTTGTGTGTTGTTATTTCGGGGCATAAGCTAACCAGGTGGCTGGGAGCCGGGTGGCAGGAACGCAGCCCACCACTCCATCTACAATATATATAAAACCAGAGAGGTGTTTGCAAAGATGAGTCATGGAATAAAAAAATAAATACTATTGAGTACGTACCCTTGTGAATCTGAGGGATGGAGAATTGACGATTCTCAGTTTGTGTTCCCTGGGTGACGGTGGTATTTCCTCCATCATTACTTCTCCAGCCTGAGGAATAATGGATTTCATTGTGAGTATCCATGTTAGGCTTCTTGAGAGAAGAAATCCCATTTATGCAGTGTGAGAAGCTTAGATTCTGGAAGCAGGTACAACTGACACTGACAACTGAATCAGTAACAACAACAAGAAACAAGTGACATCCAACAGAGATGAAGTACCAAACATGAGTATTGACGCTCTTCATGGCATCACTTGACGTCCATCTGGAGCCTGGACCACTTTTACATCCCTTTTATAGGAGATGACTCCAGGGCCCAGAGAGGATAGATAACCTGTCTGGGATCACAGAGGCAGAATTTGAACCCAGACATTCCTAATCTACCAGGACCTTAACGCATAATTGAATCTTAACACTTAGTTGGGTAAAAGATTAGATCCCATGAAATGAAATTTTACCTTTTGAAAATGTAGTAATACATTATCATTTTAAAGTCTTTC
>NC_022031.1:0-5659 GCF_000317375.1 Microtus ochrogaster
GAAATAGTTCAAAGCCAAAAAAAAAAAGTTTAAACTATTGTAAATGCCAAGGGTGAAACTGTGTGATAAATGTGTTTTACTTGTATCTATTGCCTTGCATAGTTCGAACCTCATGCTAAACCCACCTCTGGAAACCGCTGTGCATAGGGGACAACCACCTGTGTCAGGAGACTTAGTCTTACAGCATTACTTGATCAAGAGAAGGCATTAGGATGGTCACCATACCATGGTCTTTGGGAGTCTTGGGGATGAAATTCTGAAAGAATTGGTGATCTTGTAGCAGTTTCACACCTGGGCTTGAAAACAATTGTGCCAGTAAGAAAATGAGACAATTCCAAGCAAGGAATCCCTAGTGTGGTTAAAACCAATTAGGAGGGAGGTGGAAGGGAGGGATTGAGGGAGGGAAAGAGAGAAAGAGAGCACAGTTATTTTGTTAAAGATAGGACATGAAAAATCAGTAGGTACTCCCCATTTAAGGATAGAGGGGACCCTCTTTTTTAAGCTCTTTTGGGCTGTGAATGTTTCTGTCACATATTTGGCTCTGGTTCTCTCGGTAGAATGCATAACTCAAGCCTTTCCTGGTCAATCCAAGACTGTCCACTCTGGTTTGCATCCCTTGGCTGTTACCATATGACTGCTATTTTCCTGCATGCAAACACGGTGCTACTTATAAACGAAGGCTGAAGACTTGTGCTACCTCCCCTTTGCCCTTGGAAACAAGCATTAAATATAGTAGTTTTTCCTTTATATACACCTATTATAACTGTATTTAGACAAGCAGGGCCATTGATAACGTGAGTGAAGCCACCAGATTTTTATGCCCAGATTGTCAACGTCTAGTGCATTGGGGTCCTTGGGTAAGGGTCTCGCACAAATCAGGACACAGGGGATGCAGAGTGTGAACAACTGCATAACAAGCTTTATTTTGTATGGCTTTTTATACAGACTAAAAAGCATTATCTCAACTCTGAAATCCCCCTTAACTCACATACATGATCTTGAGAAACTCTTGCCTCACCTTGTAAGAAACAATACCTCAATTAATAACAGTAATAAAAATGAAAAAGTACATAGAAACAAGACAAAAAGTATACAGAAGCAAAGCACTCCTTTGTAACTGGTAGAGTGTGAAGAACTGAGCTCAAAGGCTTCCTTATCCAGGGTACAGATTCTGACAGAACATTTGAGAAATGGACAGAGAAAGTTTGCTTTCATCTATGCTTGATTTGCCAAGCAACCATTTCCCAGCTTCGTCTCATCTGTCCCAGGAGGAGCCTGCACTCTAAGCCAGTTCTGTGTCTCCACAATTTCCTCATTTTTTATTTTTATTTTTGTAGTTAAAAGGAGTTTTAACCATAAAGTATGTAAATTTTTTGTGTTTGGTCGAATACAAAACTGATGCATAATCAATAATAAAAAAAGCATAAGAATGATTACAATAAGCATACCACCGGAGGTATGAAGAATACTTTGTAATAATCCCTTATGATCTAATCCTGTCAATTTGTCAGCTAAAATTTGTGCCATGGTAGAGGCATCCGAATCAGTAAATGATTTAGCAAAAGTAATTCCTATATCATCATGTAAGTGATCAATGAGAGATAAAGCAGAGGCATTGCCCAAAACATAAACTTGAATAACCTTCCATTTATGTAAAGAATCATTATAAGCCAAATCAGTAATGCAAAAAGTGGTTGAATTCCAATCCCAACACAAGGTAACTTGTTCTTGCAAAGATAAATATTTCTTTCCCAACCATCCCACAGTTTGCTTAAGTACATCAATCTCTATTTGAGCTTGCTGAATCCAGAGTTCATGAGAATCTTTATGCCATTGCTCTACAAAATGTTTTGTCTGCAAGGATGTATGTAAAGCACTACCAGCCAGAGAAGCAGTAGCAACAACAGCACTAAAGTTAAGAATTACAGCTATTCCTATACCTAACATGTGCTTTGTTCTTTTCAATATCTTCTTGAAGAATTCTACAGCAATATGATCTAGAGGATTTTGAGCCCAAGAACAACCCAAGTTTACAGGCAGCCAAATATGTGTATACTGCTATAATATCATAAGTGATTGATTATGAGGATTAAACTTAACAGAGGAATTAATACATGAATACAATTGACAATCATAACAACTAATTCCAGTAGTGAAATTGATTCTTCCAAATAAAAATACATATAGTAGTGGCCCACAAGCAGTAACATTAGTACTTCTAAATACGGTAAATTTATAAGTAGAAGTGGATACTGCTGTTCCAACAAATGATCCATTAAAAAGCTGAACATGTTTTAAGGCAGCTACGATCTTCCAAATATGCGTCTGAATAGCAGTAGGGGCTGTGAGTAAGGCAATGCCATTATCATTCATTTCTCCATCTCCCTATGCCAGAAGATGGCTTCCAGTTATCATTTCATTCTCGGCTCGATTCATCCTGGTAACATTAAGCAAATCACAAGTGGTAATATTCCATCCAGAACAAGTGTTAATAAATTGACCATGTGGGCCCCAATTGATCCATTTATTTTGCCAAATTTGCCCAAACAAGTTTTCCAAATAAATGGCTGATATTTTAAACTATAATATGTAAAATCTGGATATACAGGATGTGTTAATTTATAATTTTTAATAATATTATCCCAGGTCTGATTAATGGACCATGCTGAGTCTTTGAAGACGAGTACGAGATCTATCGATTTTAATAGCAGGTTGTAACCAATACTGAAATCCCATAGAAAATCAAGGACCATTTCTAAAGCATATTGGCTCCCTTTTATCCACATAAATAAAATTATAAGGAGTCCCATCAAAATTATTTAGAAAAGTCAAATTATTCCAAGGAGAAGAGAGGATACTGGGAGTGGTATACACTAACACATCAGTATTTCCCTCAGAAGACAGGCTCAAACACTGGTGGGTTAGGGACATAAGCCCAATAACTTACAGCTTGATCCCTGAACAGAAGAGACAGATAGCAGAGCACACATGGCCAGAAAAAGATGTTTAGCTGTAACTGGTCTTCCGGACTGCTGGACAATAATCTTACCCTGGGCTGCAAGAGATTTCACCTGACACCATGTTGGTAAAGGTGAAGACCAATGTCGTCAAGGTCACTTTCATAGAGATAATTGTGCCATGGCCAATATTAAAATGTCTTCTTTGACCGGAGGGCCATCATGACGACTTCGCACTCCTGTCTTGAGTTTCTGCTCCTTTCTGAGCCCTGATCCAACGGCCAGGGAGCCATAATTGTCGCCCATCCTGCAGAGAGACAAGACCATATCCTCTCCCTTTCACCATTAGCAATGGAGGCTGCCATTCAGCATCTATGGCAATTTTGGCCCCAATTTTTTCTGCCAGTTCAGCATTTGGGGTGTTTACAAAATGTTTCCTTGCTCTAGTTAAAATATCCCTATGGGGCAGATTCAAAAAATTTAATATGAATAATGCTTGATGTAAAATGGCTCTCACATTATTCTGAAAAATCCCACATTAATTCCATACCATAATCTTCCTTTTTCCTCCTTTTTAATTTTTTAATTTGTTTTTTTAAAGTATGATGGGCACGTTCAACAATAGTTTATCCTTCAATACCTGTAACATGAACAATGTTATACCATTCACAGAACTTAGCAAATTTTCTGGAAATATGAGCAGCCCATTGTCTGCTTTAATAAGAGTGAGAACACCCGTGATGGAAAAGACTTCTAATAAATGTTGCATAACATGATTTGTGCATTCTCCATCCAAAGGGGTAGCTCATATAAATGATGAAAAAGTATCTATGGTCACATGGAGGAAAGATAAATGTCCAAATTCTGGAATATGAGTAACATCCATTTGCCAAATTTCATTTGATTGAGATCCTCGAGGATTAACCCCCTGAGGGATAGAACGTATATGTAACAAACGACAAATGGACAATTTATGATAATTTGTTTAGCTTGTCGAAATGGAATTTTATATTGGACATGTAGATGATTAGCATTAGTATGTAAATGTTCATGTTCTTCTTGAGCGGAGGAAAAAGCTACTAATTTATCCAATTGAGTATTTCCAAATGTAAGATATCCAGGCAAATTTGTATGTGATCATACATGGGTAATAAAAATGTGAGAATTTTTATTTTGAATAAGAGCTTGTAATAATTTAAACAGAGTTAACAAAGAATGCTTAGTGAAATGAAGTACAGCATTAAAAATATTTTGTACAACTCCGACAACATAAGCTGAATCAGCTACAATGTTTAACTGTTGAGGAAAATCTTGAAGGGCCTTAATAACAGTGTACAATTCATTTTGTTGTACGGAAGAATAATCTGTAAATTCTACCCAGTACTTAGATTCTGCCCAATAAGCACTTTTAGTTTTGGAATCATCAGTAAAAATAGTTAATGCATCAAGTAAAGGATTGACAGCTACAACATCATTATTCACGAATTTTTGTTTTCATAAATAGTCCCAAAATTTACTTTTGGGGAAATGATATTCAAAGTTTCCAGTAAAAGAAACTAAAGAAATTTGCAAAGCTTCTGAAAGCCGAAACATGTATTCAACTCTTTCTTTTGGTAATGGAAAATTATATCAGAATAATCTAGACCTATCAAAGTAAGACATTGTTGTTTTCCTTGTTGAATTATTATATAGGCTAACATTTTTGTAAGTTGTTATTGTTTTACAAAATGTATTCTTTGTGTAAACCCATTCAAAGGGGAAAATATCTTGAGCTAAAATACCTGTAGGATATTGAAAAGTATCAAATAATAATAATTTAATAGGAATGTTAGGCTCTGCTCTACTTAAAAAAGCATTTTTAATATGCTCTTCAACTAATTTTAATTCTTCCTGAGCTTCTTTAGAAAGAGATCTGGGGCTATGTAACTCTGGATACCCTTAACAAAGAAGCCAAATCCAATAGATTTTTAGATTTTTTTTAGACACGGTCATAACGTGTAGCTGGCACTACCTTCTGTTTCGACTCAGCAGACAGTTTTTTCATTTGCATTTCTAGCCCATTAAGTTTCTCCAAAATGGATAGTAAATCCAAACTAGTTTTCTTGATTAAGTTCTCATGGTCCTCCACAATTTTATCTTTGGTTTTTTGATCCACGTCCAAATTTTTTACAGACAGAGTAACCTTCTTTTCCAGATCTGTCATTACCCACTGTTCCATCATAGCTTTGAAAACAGTAAAAATCATAGACCATATAGACCAGAAATGGACAGGTATTTTCTCACCCTGTCACACAGCTTTTTCAACATTAGTTTTAATTCTTTGTCAAGTATCTATATCTAAGATGCCTTCTTCTGGAAACCAAGTATTATATTCCTTAATTACTTTGACACACATTTCTAAATCAGAAAAAGAAACAGAAACACTATGAGTTTTTAGTAAATGTTTTAGCATAGCAAGATACAGAGAAGATTTAGCTTGTCCCATTACCCTGTAATAAAGATTATTTATCTGGTTAATGTGATCAGACATTTCCTAACTCTTCCTCTTCAGGGTCCCTGTTCAGGCATCACTTGTCAACGTCTAGTGCATTGGGGTCCCTGGGTAAGGGTCTCGCACAAATCAGGACACAGGGGATGCAGAGCGTGAACAACTGCATAACAAGCTTTACTTTGTATGGCTTTTTATACAGACTAAAAAGCAT
>NC_022031.1:5919-7315 GCF_000317375.1 Microtus ochrogaster
GAAATGGACAGAGAAAGTTTGCTTTCATCTATGCTTGGTTTGCCAAGCAACCGTTTCCCAACTTCTTCTCATCTGTCCCAGGAGGAGCCTGCACTCTAAGCCAGTTCTGTGTCTCCACACCAGGTCACTTTTTAGTAGAAACAGAAAGCAATTCATCTGAAGGGTTTTTAAGTTAGTCATTAATATGTTTTACTGTGAATACATTTCCTCCCTTTGTATCTGTAGTCAAATCAAATCTGCTAGTATATTTTATTCCGGATATATTTTCTCTCCCTTTGCATCTGTGGGTAAAGAAAATTTTTACATTGTCCCTCTTCTTGTCTTCCCTTAAACCCCCATTCTGATTTTCTCTGTGCCAATTCTCTTTATCTTTTCTTATGGTATACAAAAATTGCTTTCTCGAACTCCAGGGATTTTGCCAATACAAGAAAACGGACTCTTAAAGGCAACAGGTTGTGAATCTTTGTACTTGGGTTGTTACCAATGGAATTCAAGCTTATCTTGTTGACATTAAGCAACAATAATTGACCTTAAGGAAAGTCCTTCCACTTTTCCTTTTCCCTTAGCCTCGACGGGTAACAGAACTTGGGATACAGAATTTTATAGATCTTCACCTTAATACTGGGACAGTGGCCAAAGAAATGATGGTTTTCAGTAACACGAAAGAGATTTGATAGCTGGCCTGGGAGCCTCTGGGAAAGAACGACCTGTCATGGTGTGTCACCAGCTTGATGCTTTTGTTCTCGCAAGTGCTTGCTCATTATTCCAAGAAGGCTCTCACTTAACTTCGATTTTTAGTAAGCCTGAGAAATTTATGACCAGCACTTTAATTATTTTTCTATTTATGCCAAAAGAAAGCTTGGCAATGGAAGATTACCTGTAAGCCTCTATCCAAGATCATAAACAGATTGGAAAACAGTGGAGGGAGCTAGGTGTAGTGGTGCATGTCCTGTAATCTCAGCACTGGGGGAGTGAAGGCAAAAGGATTGAGAGTTACAGGTGAGGCTGTGCTATAAAGTAAAAGCTCATTTAAAAACAAAAAAATACACAAAACAAATAGGCCTCCCTTGTGAAACATGTCTGTAATCCATGAATTTGGGAGACCTAGAATGTTTGAGGCTGTTTTGGGCAACACAAGGACAACCCTTTTGGAAACAGAAACTCAAAACAACAAAATCCAACAACCCCCCATATAGCTACCATGATTATATCATATATATATATATATATATATATATATATATATATATTAATATATCTCCTAATGAAACCCAACAGTTTTGGATCAAAACATCCAGAAAAAGATAAGAAAGCAACTTCAACATGTGTAAAATCTTGACAGTAAGAAGGCACAGTAGAGGCTGACAGAGGGGATGGGCACTTATGGGCGGCTCTA
>NC_022031.1:10796-12857 GCF_000317375.1 Microtus ochrogaster
TTTTTTTCCCTTTCTCAATAAAAAAAAGAAAGAAAAAAGATTTTACAATGAGCAAAGAGGCAAACAAACAAGCGAATGAAATAAGTTTGGCTGGGGATGCAGCTCAGGGATAGAACATTTGCCCATGATGCACACTGCCCTGATTTAATCTCTATAAACACAAAACCAAAGAACAAATGTCCTAGTGGCCAAGCTTCTACAAGCATCCAATGATGATGCGATGCAAATTATATATAAGTTATTTGGCCCCAACATCTTAGTAACTCAATATGAGGTCAAAGTGAATAATAATTACATAGATAGAGTAATTACTATAGAAATTTAAACTGAAATGTCTAGCTAGTATGTTTAGTTTTTTGTCAACTTGACACATGCTAGAGTCAGCAAGGGAGAGGGAGCCTAAGTTGAAAAAAATGCTCCCATGAGGTTTGCTTGATTAATGATTGATGGAGGAGGAGGCAGGTCACTTTGGGTCATTCCACTCCTGGACAAGCGGTGCTAAGTTATATAAGAACAGAGGCTGAGCAATCTACAAGGAGAAAGCCAGTAAACAGCACTCTTTTGTGGCTTCTGTTTCACTTCCTGCCTCCAGGTTCCTGCCTTGCATTCCTGCCCAGACTTCCCTCATTGATGGCATGTAGCTGGGAATTGTAAACTTAAATAAACCGTTCCCCACCTAAGCTGCTTTTGCTCATGGCATTTTCCTCAGCAATAGTAACTTCCTCAAGACAGACAGAAACTGTAAAGCACAAAACTTATAAACTATATATTAATACTAAAAGTCTGATGATTAAAATATGGAGATCGTGGAGAAAACTCGTGCATCTCAAAACAAGCAATGGAAAAGGAAAAGAAGAGGCAAACACATACTTAACTCTCTGTTTAATTTTGTGTCTTAAATTTTGTTTTCTTTTTCATAACTACAGCCTCCTGATTAATGTCAGCTGTAAGCCTCAAAATGTGGGTCTGCTCCTGAATGTGTACTCACTGGAACTTGTGCTGCCAGGGATGGGGGCATGAGTCAGATGAATCTCCCTCAGGTCGAGGAACTGAGACCCTTTCTCCCCCTCAGATGTGAGGGGCTACAGGCAGCTCTGGGGTCCCCTGAATGCTATGCCAGACAGAAACCCAGTGCCTAAAGTAGTTGGCTGGGACCAGAATCTGAGGCTCAAGTTTCATGATTATTTTATTGTAGTTTGTTAGATGTACACAGAGTAATTTTTCTTCTAAGTCCAAGGAATTTATGTTTTCTACATGTAATAGATTATCTAATTGCTAGAGAAAGAATCTTGTGTTTTATTCAAAACTACCCGATTTCATCAGATGCATCTAAGACACACTCTACGGGCTTCTGGTGTTTGTATTGTTATTAAGATAGAATCTCCTCGTATTACCCAGCATGGCCTCAAACTGCCCTTGTCTCCAAGTGCTGGGATTACAGACATGCATCACCATGGAAAAGTTAAATAAATAATGGCAGTAAGATCAAATACTGTGTTTTTTCTTGGTCTTTGTGTATATGACTGTGAACTTTTCTCTTTTTCATTTCCTATTTTACTTCCTTGCATTTCTTCATAGATTAAACAAATATTTATCTTGCACTTATTCTTGGTCTGACACAAATTGTGTAGAACAAAGAAATATTCAAGTCCTAGAAATGATGTTTTGTTGGGATAGTAATGGAGGTCCTTTTCTCTCTCTACCATTTCACATCTATAAAAAATATTGGAAGAATTTGATTTTCTATGGGTTGTGAGGGATGCAGCCATATACAGTACAACACTGTGGATGTTAAAGTGAGGGTGTCATGCCAAGGATGTGGGAGGGGATATTCCAGAACAGATGAGACCAAGGTAGGGGCCACAGTGAGAAGGAAATGATTGCAGTAAAACATCAGAGACAAGAAGGCATTAGGTCTATATTATTCAAGTTACTGAGTACACAGTGGCGCTGAGCACTCTGGAGGGTTAGTGACTGTGCAATGCATGTGGTTTTTACATTGGCTTTCAGATTAGCTATGTTTAGGAGTAAACAATATGGAGCTACATCACAGATTCCAGA
>NC_022031.1:12995-16156 GCF_000317375.1 Microtus ochrogaster
AGGGCGGGAGAAAGAGATGTACTGAAGTTATACAAAGCACTCACTCTCGTTCCTCATTCCAGAAGTTGTTTCCTGAATAACTTCATTCTAACGGAGTCCTTTATTCCTTGATTTTATACCATGATTTATGAGTACATCTCTCCTTTCTCATATGTACAGTTAACACTAAATAACCTTTACACCCATTCTGCTTCATGTTCATGACTTGTTTTTCAACATGTCTAAAATTTACCGGAGTTGGGTTTTCCTAGGGTTGGGTTTCCCTGCTGATATTTGTGTGAATTCGGGGAGGAGCGGAGTGAGGGGTGGTTTGGGGTCAGAAACCTGTTTTAAATCACCTGAGCTGTGATTTGCATCTTTAGGACACAGCTCCTATTATTATTATTTCACATCCCAACTGGTTTGCTCTCCCTCCACTTCCTCAAGTCCCTTCTCTCTTCTCACCCACTCCTTTTTGCCTCTCCATCCACTCTTCCCGTTTTTGTTCAGAAAAGGGCAGACAAGTCAGGGATATCAGCAAAACATGGTATAGTGAGTTGCAGTAAGACTAGGCACCTCCCATTGTCTTAATCTGGACAAGGTAACTCAGAGGAAAAGGGTCCCAAAATCTGGCAAAAGAGCTGGAGACAGCCTTTGTTCCCGCTGTTAGAAATTCCACAAGAATACTAAGCTAAACTACTGTCACATACATGCAGAGTCCCCAGGTCAGTTCCAAGTAGGCTTCCTGGTTATCAGTTCAGTCTCGGTGAGCCACCATGAGCCCATGTTAGTTGATTCTGTGAGTTTTCTTGTGGTGTCCCGGACCCCTCTGGCTCCTACAATCCTTTCTCCCCATCTGTAAGATTCCCTGAACTCCACCTAAAATTTGACTGTGTGTCCTGCCATCTGTTTCCATCAGTTGGTGAATGAAGCCTCATTGATGACTATTGGGTTAGGCAGTGATCTATGAGTATTAGCAATACGAGAATACTGGTCCTGGCTCTCCAGACCAGTGTCACAGTTGGGCTCCCTCTCATGGGTCTCAAGCTGGACCAGTCATCGGTTGGCCACTCCCACAATTTCTGCTCCACTTTACCCTAGCAATCTTGTAGAAAGGACAAATTCTAGGTGGAAGCTTTTGTGGCTGGGCTGGTGTCCCAGTTCTTCCACAGTAAGTATTTCCTGGCTACAGGAGATAGCCAGTTCAGGCTCCCCCACTGCTAGGGCTCTTAGCTAGGGTCATCTTCCAAATCTAAATCTAAATTCCTGGGAGTTTCCATTGTACTAGGTTTCTAGCTGATCCCTTAGAAGCCTTCCAATTGCACTTGTCTCTCCCAGTACTCTATCCCTCCATCCTCCCTCCACCTGAACCCTCCTGTTCCTGTCCCAATTCCCACTCACCCCCTCCACCCACAATGTCTCTTATATTTCCCACCCCAGGGAGATGCGTGGGTCGTCTTCCCCAGACCCCTGCTTTGAGCCCTCCTTGTTATTTAGCTTCTCTGGGTTTGTGAATTATAGCATGAACATCCTTTTTTTTTTTACAGCTAATATCCACTTATAATCATGTTTGTTTTTCTGAGTCTGAATTATCTCACTCAGGATGATTTTTCTAGTTTCATCCATTTGCCTGCAAATTTCATGATGTCATTGGTTTTTTTCCTTCATTTTTTTATTAATTTTTATTGAGCTCTACATTTTTCTCTGATCCCCTCCCTGCCTTTTCCCTCTCCCCTTCAACCCTCCCCCAAGGTCCCCATGCTCCCAATTTACTCAGGAGATATTTTCTTTTTCTACGTTCTATTTCCATGTAGATTAGGTCTATGTAAGTCTCTCTTAGTGTCTGCATTGTTGTCTAGGCTCTCTGGGATTGTGGTTTGTAGGCTGGTTTTCATCGCTTTGTGTTTAAAAACCACCTATGAGTAAGTACATGTAATAATTGTCTTTCTGTGTCTGGGTTACCTCACTCAAAATAATGTTTTCTAGCTCCATCCATTTTCCTGCAAATTTCAAGATGTCATTATTTTTTTCTGCTGTGTAGTACTCCATTGTGTAAATGTACCACATTTTCCTTATCCATTCTTTAGTCGAGGGGCATTTAGGTTGTTTCCAGGTTCTGGCTATGACAAACAAAGCTGCTATGAACATAGTTGAGCACATGTCCTTATGGCACAACTGAGCATCCTTTGGATATATACCCAAAAGTGGTATTACTGGGTCTTGAGAAAGGTTGTTTTCTAATTTTCTCAGAAATCGCCACACTGACATTCAGAGGGGCTGTACCAGCTTGCATTACCACCAGCAATGCAGAAGTGTTCCCTTTTCCCCACAGTCTCTCCAGCATAAGTTGTCATCAGTGTTTTTGATCTTGGCCATTCTTGTAGGTATAAGATGGAATGTCAGAGTTGTTTTGATTTGCATTTCTCTGTTGACTAAGGATGTTGAACATTTCCTTAAGTGTCTTTCAGCCATTTTAGATTCCTCTGTTGAGAGTTCTCTGTTTAGGTCTGTACTCCATTTTTTTTTTATTGGATGATCTTTTGGTGACCAATTTCTTGAGTTCTTTGTATATTTTGGAGATCAGACCTCTGTCTGATGTGGTGTAGTGAAGATCTTTTCCCATTCTGTAGGCTGTCATTTTGTCTTGTTGACCATGTCCTTTGCTTACAGAAGCTTTTCAGATTCAGGAGGACCCATTTATCAATTGTTTCTCTCAGTGTTTGTGCTGCTGGGGTTATATTTAGGAAGTGGTCTTCAGTGCCAATATGTTCATGTGTATTTCCAACTTTCTCTTCTATAAGGTTCAGTATGGCTGGCTTTATGTTGAGGTCTTTGATCCATTTGGACTTGAAATTTGTACATGGTGATAGATATGGGTCTATTTTCATTCATCTACATGTTGATATTCAGTTATGCCAGCACCACTTCTTAAATATGCTCTTTTTTTTCCATTTGATGTTTTTTGCTTCTTTATCAAATATCAGGTGTTCAAAGATGTGTGGATTGATATCCGGGTCTTCTATTCAGTTCCATTGGTCCTCCTGTCCTTATATGGTGATGAGCTCCATCAGTGGATCCTATGGTGATGAGCTCCATGCGTGGATCCTATGGTGATGAGCTCCAGCCCTGGGCCCTATGGTGATAAGCTCCATCCGTGGATCCTATGGTGATGATCTCCATCC
>NC_022031.1:16727-24652 GCF_000317375.1 Microtus ochrogaster
AGCTCCAACCCTGAGTCCCATTGTGGAAATAGAAGACTAACTCCAGAAAGTTTTCCTCTGACTCCAATACATCATGCTGGCATGTACCCATCTGCATAGGCACACATGGACACATCCATGTATGCACATACACATAACCATATTCAAATAATAATAAAATTAATTTAAATGTTTCACATATTACATAGGAATAGGGAAGGAAAGTAAGAGTGTAGTTCAGTGGCAAACACTTGTCTGATATGTTAGAGCCCCAGATTCCCTCCTCAGCACTTTAAATAAATAAATATATATCTGAAGAAAGACCATTTGAGGACAAAGCAAGAGAAGAGCCATGAAGGCCAAGGAGACATATTTCAAAAGAAACTCTAGTTGCTAATGCCTTGATCTTAGATTTAAGCCTCCATATTTATGAGGGAGAAAATCTGTTTATTAAACTTCTAAGCTTAAAGTATTTTGTTATGGGAATCCTAGAAGATTAATATATGGTCAAATGTAAGATTACAGGAAAACAAATAAAGCAAAATAATGTCTGTACAAAAGCCATAAAATACATAAATTAGTTCCTGGAACTGATGAGCACAACAAGAGCGTACAATATGAGCACCAAGTCCAGTCACATCTTCTAAGGAGGCCATAAATAATTTAAATTTGGAATCTGAAAATCAGTATTTACAATGGCGTAAAATTTACTTAGCTATAAATATGTACATAATCTGAGAAAATGAAGATAAAATATCTGTTAGAGTGCATTCTCTTTAGTGTACATAAATTAAGCAAAATAATATTTCAATATGATATTTTCATAATGAAATTCAACCACATCCCATAACCATCTCCAGTCACATCTCCCCCTCCCTACTAGTTCCCTTCTTCTCCCCAAATGATCTTTCTCACTAATTATGAAGTTTGTTTGGAACCAAGATTCTTCATATGAGATAAAAATGCTGAAATTGCCTCTGAATCTGACTGACCTTGCATGATAAGTAGCATTTTTATCTACTTTCCTGCCAATGACACACTTGACCAAATATATAGCTGAATAATACTCCATTGTGCACACATTTTGACTTTCTGCGTTCTGTTTTCTTTAACCATTCATCTACTGATGGGTGGGACTGATTGCATAGGCTTACAAAATACCGGCATCATAAACACAGGCATACACATAGAGGGCTTTTAATGGAAATTCTATTTTGTGTGTGTGTTTTGAGCAGCCCTCAACCCCCCCCCCCAAAAAAAAGACTTCTGGATGGGTGGGCTAGTTTATATTCCTTTTCTCCCACATCCTCTGAAGAACTTAGGTTCTTTGTTTTAATTTCATGATGATAACCATTCTGATGTAAAGGAATCTTGATGTAGTTTTGGTTTGCATTTCCCTGATAACTAAATGCGTGAAATATTTTCTTCATGCAGTTTTTTTAGCCGTTATTGGAAACTTGGTCTGTGTTGCTGGAGTTTTTGGCTGCCCTCTCTCGCTTTTTGGTTTCTCAAGAAAACATATCCAGAAGTGGATAAAACCTTCAAGAGCTGTCTCCGGGTATCCATTGCTGTTACTTAGGTGCCATGTCCTAAAGATTCCACGATGTCTGCACACTGCGCCACCAAAAAGGGACCATATCTGGGATGTCTCACATAATTTCATTCTTGGCTCCATAGACTCATGGCCATCTCATAATGTAAAATGCCAACCTGTGTCAGTTCTTGCTATTTTTTTAATCTGCATGTGGTGTCGTATACTTGTAGCTCAGCATTCAAGAGGCTGAGCCAAGAAAATTATCCCAGTTCAATTCCAGCTTAGAAAACATGGTAAATTATAAGCCAATTTAGGCTCAACATGAGACTTTGTCTTGAAATAAAATTGAAAGTATTTTCACGTAATGTTAGGCTTTCAGACAATTTAAGTTAAAAGAGAGCATAGTTCAAGTATTAACAAATATACAATGAAATGTCCTCTCATAACAATGCAGGACAGAGTAATTTCACAGCCTTAACTGGCTGCATTTCACCTGCTTACCCAGCCACTTTCTGTTTCACAGTTCTGGCAAGCACTGATCCTTTCTAGTTTACCCACAGTTTAACTTTTTCAAAATTTTCATAATTTGACTCATACAACAGGCTGCTTTCGTAAACTGATTTCTTCCCTTCTGCAATAATGCTATTGAAGTTCCTTTATATCATTTCATGATCTGTAGCTGAATTATCTTGGAATTTTCAAGATACATTTCTGTGTAGCTCAGGCTAGCCTTACACTTATGATTCTCTGCCTCAGTCTTGTAAGTTCTGAGAGAACAGACTTGTATTACCACACCAAGCTAATTTGGGGGTCAGGAGGGAAACTGAGGATGAATCCAGAACCGTGCACACGGCAGAGATGTTCTCTACCACAAGGCCATATCCCCAGCCCTTCATTTGTTTTAGTGTCCAAATAGCTAACTATTTCCTGGCTGCCTCCCAGTCTGTTTATGCATTTGCCTGTCAAAAGACATTTGATTGCTTTCAAGTTTTCTCAGCTGTGAAGAAAGCAGCTATAAGTGCTAGTGTTCCGGTTCTGTTTGAATAGATCTGGAAAAGATATTGCTAAATAAAATGATCAAAGTATGGTATATCTAAAGATCTAGTATTTATTTGGCATTCCCAGAAAAAAAAAACCAAGAGGGAGCTCATCTTTCCACCTTGTCACCAGCGTCACGTGACCTGAAGTGCTGATTCCAGCCTCCAGCTCTCCAGAACCATCGCTGATCAAGTCTTCTTTCTCTAGAGATGTTGAGCTTCTTCCCATGCTCTCATTAGTGACTTATACGTCTTCTTATGTGAGGTGTCTGCTCATGTCATCCACCCACTTTTAGTAGGTTTTTTTTCTTCTTGATGCAGTTTAGGGGCTATTCATATGTTTTGGATACAAACCCTTTAAGAAATACGCATACTACATACATTTTCCACCGTTAACTTATAGTTTGTCTCTCCATCCTTTTAGCAGTTTCTTTTGTAGAGTGGCTATTTTAAGATTTAATGAAATTCAACATTTTTTTCCTTTTTTGGATCATGCTTTGTGTGTTTTATATTTATATATATATATAAATATATATATTGCCAGGTCTAAAATCATCCAAATTTTCTTTCAGTGCCTTTTAGGAGTTTTATAGCTGTGTCTTTTATACTTAGTTCTATGATCCACTTTCAGCATATTTATGTAAATAGCATATAACTCTGTATAGAGATTCTTTTTTTCAGTGAGGATATTCAGTATTCAGGCACCATTTGTTGAAGAAGCTCATTGATTTTTGCAGAGCTGAAAACCTAATTCAAAGAGAAATGGACTTTCCTACAAATACTGATGAACAACTGACCAACACATTTCACCTCACAAAAATAATTAGTCAATCAGTTTGAATCAGAACATATAGACAACACTAAAAAACAGGCACTTCACCAAAGAATAAAAATAGATGATAAATATGGTTATCCAAAATATGCAATACTATCAATCACCAAGGAAATTTAATTCAACAAAATATGATGCATTAGCCTGCTAGTTGGATGACTGTAAGAACATTTACCATTACAAATATCAAGCGCTAGTGAGGATGTGGAGCCTGGAATTCTCAGTGGTGGTGGTGGCCATGCAAAGAGATACAGCCGTTTCAGAAAACAGCTAGACCAATTCTTATAATGTCACTGTACAATAGAAAAACATATATTTCAAACATATATTTCAAGTTTCTCTACTAGATCCTTAATTCTTTGGCTAGAACACATCAAACTTTCCATCATGTCCTCTCTCTCTCTCTCTCTCTCTGTGTGTGTGTGTGTGTGTGTGTGTTGCCTATGTGCCTATACTGAAATTTCCTCTTTTATAACGACAACATTTTTACTGAACTAGAGACCCACCATTCTTTGGTATGACTTTATCTTACATATTTACATCCCCAAAAACTCTATCACCAAATCACCATTATGAGGTAAAGACATTAATAGGGTAGAAGAAACCTCCATTAGTGACCAGAGCTGATCATTCCAGGGAGATGGTAGGAGATCATACAAGTCTTTCCTTTCCTTTCCTTAACCCAAGGAATTGACCATTGAGCTCCTGGAAATCCTATGGAATTCCTAAAAATAGGGGGATTACGCCCAACCATAGTCTTCACAGCTACGATTGAGCCCTTCACTGACACTCATCTCTGGTTGTTTCTCATACCTAAAAACATGATTGAACAACCCAACGTGGTTTTCCTGCACTAGCATTACACACGCTGAGCAGTGTGTTCGCTTTGGGGACCTGGGGTCCCTCAGATTTTTCTTTTTCTTTTCTTTTTTTTTTGGACCACTCACAAGTGGTGCCGGCTGTGAGAGACCATCCTGGACAGCTTCTCGCCTCTGGTTTCCAAGTTGCCCGGACCCGGAGCCGGTCTAGCTTCATTAACACCCGCCTGTAGAGAGAAGACATTCTTCTACAGGCTTTGTGGTGTTTGTTCGCTGTTCTCACATGTTTTCATGTTTTCAGCTATTAAATATAAACTCTCAAACTATCAGCCACCGGCCTGTGAGCACTCTGCTCGTGTTCTGCTGGCTCCACTTTTCTTTTCACGGGGCAACCCCTTCCCCAACCATCTAAAAAAAAACCTCTTTTCCTCTCACTCCCATTCCTTCTATTCGATCCCTGATACCACTACTGCTGGTCCCACAGAAACCGACAAGATTGGTTGAATCCACAGGGCAGCTGTTTTCAATTCCAGTCTTTGCTCCCTGTCATGGCTTGTAGCATGGTTGTTCGGCAACAGGGTGAATTATGCCTCTAGGTCTCTCTTGTTATTATGTTTAAAAATCTTGCAGCTCAAAAAAATCTGGCTATGGAGCTGGAGAGATGGCTCAGAGGATAAGAGCACTGACTGCTCTTCCAGAGGTCCTGAGTTCAATTCCCAGCAATCACGTGGTGGCTCACAACCACCTATAATGAGATCTGGTGCCCTCTTCTGGCCTACAGGCAGGATACTGTATAAATAAATAAATAAATCTTAAAAAAAATCTGGCTTTTCCATACAACACGTAACTGCTGCCATTTTGCCTGCAGTCAGGTGATCTTAACACCATCTTAACTGAAGGCCAGGTCAGGTGAACTTACCACAATCTTAACTGATGGCCAGGTCAGATGACCAAGTCCTGCCATCTTTACTGAGGTATTTCCTGCCTGGTCCCCTGGTTTACTTATGTTTTTGTCTCTAACTTCCTCTTGTTGACTCTGTTACATGTGTGTTTTGCATGCCTTTGGTAGGGCGCACCAAGAGCATCCACTTCACCCAATTCCTGTTCACTCTGTGTGTGTATTCATACATGTAACTTAAATGCACCTATTTTTACTGTTAAATGCTATAATTGTCTGTTATTGCATCTCATTTCAAACTACAAAAACAATAAGTCTCATGTTTTAAATTGATATGTACTTTTAAGTCTCTTAATCCAACCCTGCTTTACCTGTTGAGAGCCAATACAGTCAAACTTGAACCCAGATCTCCAGGAACATTCTATACTGTACTTATAATTCATCTATACCTGGTAAACAGCTCTCAACTGCTCAGAGATCTGGGGAATATGGCATTTAAATATTTAATTATTAAAAAACTTTTCATAGCAAAAAGAGACAGGTTGATTCCTAGCAGCAGCACTCTATTTCCTCCGAAGAAGACAGAAGACAAATAGGCACAGAACAACATCCATCCACAATTCATTTCAACTGCCAAGTGCTAACCACTGGGCAAAACTGCCTTTCACTTAAACTGAAGATCTCCTGACAGTGGACAGAATCACTGGAATTGACAACCTAGCTGCTCAGGTCAAGGTAGGCTTGTCTTCCTACAGATTTCTTAGCCTACAGGATCTTCGGGAACCTGGCAGGCCCTGTGCTAAACAGCAAAATGCAAACACAGCCCTCAGCAACCATAGACAACTTGTTTGGCTTTAGGTGCCAAACAAGTAAGTTCGCTGTTGTTTTAATTAATAACTCAAGTAAAATTTTATCCTTCTCAAAGATCTCTGATGAAGTTTGACAGCTAAGGGTTTTGTCATTTAAAAAGACAGCCTTACCAAACAAATTCCAATAAGCTACAAGTTAATAAAATTCTCTCTCACACTGCCTTTCTCAGTCTTAAAGATACTTTTCATTATGCAAAAATATCTGTCAATCATTCTGATATAAATATGCTGTTGTTTAAAACTTACATTTTCACAAACCCAAAAAATTCTTGTGAGTTCCAAGGAACTGAATTATAGGATCCACCTTAAACAGGTCAGATACATCTCTCTCAATTCCATGGTCCTAAATTTTTTTCCTAAACTTAACTTTGTCCTCTATTCTGCCAATACCTTAAACAGGTCTAGGAGACAATAGGTATTTCCATACCACAAGCAGGGTTGGATTAAGAGACTTAAAAGTACATACCAATTTAAAACATGAGACTTATTGTTTTTGTAGTCTGAAATGAGATGCAAAACCAGACAAGAGTAAAGAGGCCAGCTACTCCAGAATGTGACCAGCACCCAGCTTTCTCCGATCACCTAACCCCAAGATGATGCCCACAAATAAGCAGGAAGCAGTCTTGAGAATCCACCATCCCAATCCCTTTAACCTGTTGTGCCTATCCTTTCACCATTTTATTATAAAAAAGAGATGGGAATGTAATGGTCTGTCCTGTCCCTTTAAAAGAGAAGCTCTGCTCACTTCCTTTCCTCCCCCAGCCACCAAGGCAGAGGGTCTTCCTTCAGCTTTCAGCCTGAATTCCTTCCTTTCCATCTCTCTCGTGAAGGGGTAGCTTCTCCTCTTCCCATGCCTGCCTTTCTCTCTCTCTCTCTCTCTCTCTCTCTCTCTCTCTCTCTCTCTCTCTCTCTCTCTCTCTCCCTCTCTTTCCTCATCCCTCTTTTCCTTCCCTCTTTCCTTTCTCTTTCCCTTCCGTACCCCACTAAATAAATACCCACTTTCTCTGCATGGCATACCTACCCATCTCTGTCTCTCACCCGCCATTGCTCCTCATGGGACCTGGTCTCTCAGCTACCATGCAACTCCCTGCCTGGGACCCACTATCCCTCGTGACTCGCTGCCCACTGCTGCCCCTCAAGGAATGGTGCTGTTTTATTTTTACCATTACAGGGGGTATAAGTGGAGAGAAGGGTGTGAGAGTGGAGCAGAGGAAGTAACTGGGACTAACATTAGGGATGCTTGGAAAGGCCATATGGAAACCTAAAGTTTAGAACCTACTTGTGTATGCATATGTATCTATGTATGTATGTATATGTTTTTCATGTAAAAGAGCTACCCTACACAGAGGAATATGATTGTTCCAAAAGCCATTGGTTCCCAAAAAAAAAAAAAAGCCCAGTGCCAGGTAAGAACATTTCCCCTCACGTTACTGACCATAAGTATCCTGGAGACCCCTAATAAAAACAGGCTATTGCTATTGTTCTTCATTGCCCACCATAAATTGATAGCAAGTTGTGAAGACCCACATATGTGCGCCTGTTCCACCTTAATTGGAGGTCAGAGAATTTGAGCTTATTTTTGCTCTTTCAAAGTTGTTGACAACAGGTGTGCCTACATGCCCTGACCTAGGATGTGGTTACTTGGTATTTTGGACATTAAGATGGACTATAGAGGTGGATCTGCTCCACCCTGACCAAAGGTCAGAGAATCCAAGCCTACTTCTGGTTCTTCATTTAAATAAGGAGGTTTGACATAAGGAAAGGCTGCCTACAAGATACTTGGTCTACACTGAACCTGATAGAAGAGAAAGTGGGAAGTACTCTACAACACATGGGCACAGGAGACCACTTCCTACGTATAAACCCAGCAGCACAGACATTAAGGGCATCATTGAATAAATGGGACCTCCTGAGACTGAGAAGCTTCTGTAAAGCAAAGGACACTGTCACTAAGACAA
>NC_022031.1:26121-54547 GCF_000317375.1 Microtus ochrogaster
TTTATTCAGAAAATAATGGATTAATATCTCAAGCACTGAAGCAGGAAACAACTCCTTTGTGTCATGTTAAAGCAATCTTTTGTCTTCTTCCCCTCCCTCCCCTCTATCTTTTGTACCCTATAAAGTGTGATGAGAACCAGTATGCCTAGACACGCCTGGGTACAGTAGTGGCACAAATATTATAGGGTAACCAGATACTTTCTGATTAGATATAAAGGTCATTAGATATAAATCAGGATGAAAAGTATGTCTGGTATTACAAATCTAGATAAGAACTTGAAATTGAAGAGATCATTGCCCAAGAGATGAATCTACTATCATTATTACCAAATATTCACAGTATCTAACGGCCCTCTAAATTTATATCTCTCCATCCATACATTATTGCAGCTCTAAGGCTTCATCAGAAAAGCTTCTTGGTATAGTGGATGATGGTTAATGCAGAAACTCACAGCTGGTCACAATACAGAGAATAAGTGACTATGGCATGCTCACCCCCAAACGAGACATCCATCACTCAGCTCCCTATAGCTCAAGGTCCACCACAAACTAGGAGGACAGGAAGATTGTGATAGTCAGAGCTCTGGGAGAACCAGAGCAAAACACTATCTTCTGGACATGATATGAACTACAGCCCCTGTGGCTGTCTGCATAAGACCTGCACCAGATCAGGCCAGCTCTCACTCTAGCATAAAGTAGGAAGTGAGTTGATGAACCCCAGTCCACAACTGAGGAGCTATTAATGCTTCATGGCTTCTGGGTAAAGGGTAGTCAGTTTTCCTTAAGGGTATTACTCCTAGTAGGTCAGCCATGCTCCAGTGAATAACCACATATCCAGGAGTACATGGACAGCACAAGTGAAGTGGAGGTGTTACTTAATTTAGAAAAAAAGAAAGAGAAAAGGAAGAAACTAAGTTAGGTGTAGGAAGGTGGGAGTGGATTTGGAAGGAGTTAAAAGAAGGGGTTAGGGTTAAAATGATTGTCTTAGTTACTTTTCTCTTACTAGGAAGAGAGACCATAACTATCCCAAATTATAAAAGAAAGCATTTAATTTGGGCCTCATGATTCTAGAGTCTGTCATGACAGGAGGCAGGCAGGCATGGTACGGGAAGAGTACCTAAGAAATTACATGTTGAGATAACAACCATGACGCAGAGGGAGAGAGGGATAACTGGGAATTGTGTGGGCTTTTGAAACATCAAAGTCTATCCCCACTAATACACCTCTCCAAGAAAGCCATACCTCCTAATCCTTCCCAAACTGCCCACCAACTACAGACCAAGTATTCAAATATATGACTCGAAGGAGGTCATTCTCTCTAGAACTACCATAATAATTAAAACATATTGTGTGAAATTCTCTAAAAATTACTAAAAATACATCTTAAAAAGAACGTTCTTGTGGGACTTCCCACAGTGGGAGCAAGGGCTATCTCTGACTCTTTCACCTGCTCTGGGCCTTGCCTGCTAGTGAGCTGCCTCGTCCAGTCTTGATAGGAGGGTTAGTACCTAGTCTAATTGCAACTTGTTTAGCTGTGTTTGGTTAATATTCCTGGGAGGCCTGCCCTTTTCTGAAGGGAAATGGAGGAGGAGTGGATCTGAGGGATCAGGAAGGACTTGGAGAAAACGTAGATATGAAACTACAGTTGTAATATTTGAGAGAAGAATAAATAATTATTTTTTAAATAATAGCTTTCTTCTGCTCTTCCTCTTTTCACTCATCCCAAGCCTGCATTCCAATATCTCATAGGCATCTACACTAGCAATGCAGTGTCATTTTTGGTTTGTCATTTAAAAACTCTTCAAGATGCGCAAAAAAAAACTATGATTTTATTTTATCCTAGTAGCCTATAATTTTAAAAATTTATAAATACAGTGGCTATCTTGAGAGTGTATTAAAAAGACAAATTTCTTTATTAGTCAATGTGCATATAACAATTACCATCTTACTGCAAATATAATTATTCAACCATAGTTTCATTATTGAGAAAGATTTTTTTTAAAGTTGCATCTTGGGTCCTCTTTGATTCATATAATAAATTTCATAACAATGTCTACATCAAACCTTAATTTGCAAAATCTCTGGAATGTGATAGAGAAGAATAAAACCTTGGTCTAAGATATTAACTAGGTGATAAGAGATAGAATTCCTTTGTAATATGTAAACTCCTAATCCCAGTTCTATGTCCTGCAATTTACAAGGAACTATAAAACTCATGCCTATACCTTGAAGGAAAAGAAGATGTAAGAACAGAAATAATTTTCTACTTTTTTATTCTAGCCTCCTAAACACCATGGCATCAGACTCCACACAGAACATCACTGGAGATGCTGTCTCAAGGACCAGCCACACTATAGGAGAACAAAAGATTTCATGTGGGTCTGGAACAGACGCAAAACTGCTGTAAACCTTCTGTCTATAAATGTTTCTTTCATTGCCAGTTCTTGCCCAGTGTTCCTTAGCTGTCTCTTTTATAAGGAGTTTTGTTTTGCCACTAATCTGACCTCTTCCCTTAAGCATTTGCATCATCAGTGTTTTCTTTAGCATTGTCCAGAAAGCATGACTGTTCTCAGCCAGGGAGCAAAGCAGGAGGATGCCAGCTTTGTTCTCAGCCGTTCATTGCTTCCCCTGCCTAAGCAGAGCTGCCTTGCTGAGAGCAGTTAGCTTACCATTAGACATCCCGTGGACAATTCATCCAAAGAATTATGTCCTGCTGGATATTTCCATTCTTCCCATAAGAAAATTTTCAGTTGAATTCCAGTCTTTCCTTCATTTTGTTAGCCTACATACTTCCTTTCCTATGACATCATTGCCTGTGCCATAAAGATAATGCCGGAAAGGCCAGGTTCAGAGCTAGCCTGTTATCCCAGAACTTAGATGTCAGAGACAGAAAGATAAAGAATTTCACACCACCCTGTGGTGCACAGCAAGACTCTGTACTAAAAATCAAAATAAAGATAAATGCATAAACAGGAAAAAATGTCTGTTTTAAACATGAGTAATATTCAAAAAAGCAAGAATTGGACTCCAAGCTCTATTTTTCCTATATGTGTTTATTTGAGAAGAGTCATTCACCAATGTAATACAGAGGGTAGAGAGTCCGAGGTCATTAAATAGTACCAAGATGTTTTCTAGAAACCTAGACTACATCTGGCATGTATTCCTTGCCAAAGTAAGTGAACAGAGCTCACTAAAGTTAAGTTCTAATGCCACCCTTTATTAGAGATCCTACGGTCAAAGGGAACCTCTGCAGAGCTGAAGCCCCATGCATTTACACCACCATCACTGTCACACAAAGATGGAGATCCCAGACAATTTCCAAAGTTGGTAGTATGGGGGACAAGAAGTCGGAGACACAGTCGTACATGCATTAACTCCACCTCCAAAATTTCCAGTTCAAAATCCAAATTCTCTGGGATTCCACGTGTCAGGATTACTCTAATTCAAATATTACTGTTTTTCCCATTATCTTGTTGAACTAAATGACCACATTTTAAAGGAAATTAAAATATTTCCTTAAAAATACCTCATTATAAAACTGAAAAAAATGGATGAATGAAAAGCAAGAATCCAATATATATAACAGAGAGAGGCTTGTTAGAGCACTCCCAAACTAAACTCACAATCCATATGCAAGCAATTAACACAAAAAAACAAATGATCAAGTTATAAAAAAGAAAATGGCCACAATAACAATCAAATAATTGATCATTAAAATAATATGCATATTAATTTTATATATAAATTGTGTGTTTTCAAGGGATTAGTTATTTTATGGTTTTTCCTTCAGGTGTTGATATTATCATATAATTACATAAGTTATCCCTTCCCTTTTCTTGCTCTAAACTCTCCCATATATCACTCTATGCTTTCTTTCAAATTCATAACCTCTTATCTCCATAAATTGGTGTTATGTGCATATATCTATAAACATATATATTCCTAAATACAATCTGTTTAGTAGGTACAGTGTTACTTGTATGTGTATATGATCAGGGCTGACTATTTGGTGTGCTCTTCCCTGGGAAATTATTTCTCCCGTTCTCAGCACTCCTTAGTTGCCTGTAATTATTTGTGTAGAGCTTGCGTCTTGTACTCTTTCCCCCATCCACTATGCCTATTGCTCGTCATCTTATTGGGCTCACATCTTAGGCAGTCGTGTTGATGAGACCTTATGGCTGTAGCTTCTGATGTTACTTGGAGACACAGTCGCACAGCAAGCTCTCTGTTCCTTGGTTCTTCAATCTTGATGATCCCTCTTCCACAATTCTCCATGACTCTTAAATGAAGGAGTTGTTTTGTAGATTCACTGGGACTGGGCTCCACTACTCTGCATTTTGATTGGATGTGATTTTTGTTATGATCTCCATCTGTTTCAAAGAGCCGTTTCCTTGATAAGGGATGAGGACTGCATTTGCCTGTGGAAATAAGGACAGCTATTCATAATATAGCTATGGATTGTGCTGGTTTAGTAAAGTGGCGATTTAGTTTCTCCTCCAAGATCCACCATCTCGCTAACCTGGATAGTAGGCAGGTTTGCAGTGCCAGGCATGATTTCCCTCTAGCTGAGAGGTCTCATGTCCATTAGTGAGCTATTGACTGGTTACTGCCAAAAAATGTGCGCCACTTCTATGCCTCTAGGGTTACTGTGTCATGCTGGCCACTGCTGTGGGTCACAGGCGTCTTTGCTAGATATGAGTTACTTGCTTCTCTCACTTGGCAGCTTAAGTGTCTCCTAATATGATGAAAGCTCGTCCTTAGACAGGCGGAATTCATGTCAGTTCCAGTTCAGTGGCCCCTAAGCCCTGTGTCTGAAAGCCTTGGTATCTTCAGCAGCAGAGACATACCTTCTACATCTAGGAGCGGCGAAGAGCAATAGCAACGGCTTTTTTATATTTGAGGAATCTCTTAGACAACCCTGACCAATAACTCAAAGAGTGCTTCTCATGATGAATGCTGAGAACTTCGTTAGACGCCCTTTGGCCCCTGGAGGGAGAATTGTCATCACAGATAAGAAATTTTCATTTAGACAATGTATGTGCATTTACATACCAACTTACGTGCTTTGCAGGTTTTAATTTTAAGTAATTAATAGTGTGATTCCTCATGACTTTTTCAAACATTTGAAGATTTGAATGATTAACTTTAAAGGCACATTTCTATCCTGCTAAAATTTTCTGATAAATTCATTGACAATGACTTAAAAGTTTCCTAAAGTGGATGACATTTGTGACACATAAAGCAGATATTGTTTGTGTCCTCAGAATCTTTGGTGCCATGCATACTAGTAGAGGTGTGACTACTATTCCTCACCAGACCAGCAAAATGTGGTGTCACCAAGCCCTGTGGACATGGTAGGTAGGATTTTCTTCTCAAACTCTTTCTTTGTAAAGTAACATTTTTGTTCCATTTTTTTATGATGCCAACTTTATAATTTCTGAAAGGCACATGGAATAAGTATTCTCAAAAAAAGTGGCAAAAGTCAATAATGAAGTAAGGGTAGCATCTATAATTTCACCTACATTTATAGTTTTTTTATTCATATGTTGAATTAAAATGGAATAGCTTCTGTTTCCGCCATTATTTCACTTCAAATTAAAAGAATGCCTGTGGGTATGGCAAAGGGGAGCTGCTCTCATTATGGCAAAATACAAGAATTTTACAGACAAATAAATATACCCTACATGCTACAACTTCATGATCAGTCACCCCTCAATAGTACCATCAACCAGTGGCCAAATTTTCGACATACGAGCCTGTTGGAGTAATATTTCTTATCCAACCCATAACTATTATTTTTCTCTCTCTTGCTAACTTTGAATGTGATTTGTACTTGCTTTGATTTTCTAGTTCCTTGAACTGTAAACTTAGGCTGTTTATTTTATATCTTCTTTTTTGATATTGATATTTATAGCACTAAACTTCCCACACACATTTCATGTTACTGATGTTACAATTCATATATATTTCTTTTGTACATTTACTCAGAAAACTTTTATAATTACATTTATTCTTGCTGCTGTTAATGTTTTAAACTTTATTCCAAAATTAAAATTGTTTTATCCATCTTAGTATAGTGGTACATGCCCATAATCCTTGCTATAATTCTTATAATTCCTAATCAGGAAACAGTGGCAGCAGATTCATGAATCTGAAGGCCTCTGATGTCACTGCAGCCACTGTAGCTGTAGCTCTGCTGTGCCCAATGCTGTTACTTCTCTTCATGATAGCAGCTCAGTCCACTCTAGTACACATATTTGAGAGAAGCCTTTTTATTGGACTTAACGGTGCAAGACCAAAGGACGCATCACAGGAAGTGATACCCAGTCTACTCACCAGGTGTGATAACAGACTCCTTGGACACCCAGGGACCCACCAATCACAGCAAGCCCTTTTTGCAAATGAAGACTCATGTTTATAATAAGCACAGTGTGGTCACTTTAGCACCCTGTCACAGCACTCCTTTGGTAAGCCAACTGAAGTACTCACTGACAAGAAATGGTTTCAAGATCATCTAGAGTTTATGGAGGCTTGCAATGGCATAAAGTTCAAAACAAACTGGTTAAATCCATAGCAGCTGAAGGATTACTTTCAGGATCTAGAGCAGTGCAATCATTGGGTGACTTCACTGAGGTCTCCTTTAAGTGCTCAGAATTATCCATACTCCCATAAAGGTACTCCATCTTACTGTTTGATTAGCAGTCCTTTTTCTCAAGACAGCCAGGGCAACAAGAGAGGGCCCAACAGTTGCTAATTAAGGAATCAAATTACCTCAACCATTAATAACTTTGTTTACTTACAAGAAAATGAGCATTTGGTAAGTGTTGACAGTACGAACTTAAAGAGCTAGTCATTAACACTAACAGTAGGTTTAACAATAATCTAGTGATGCTTCATGCCTGCCCACTGCCCTAGAGTGGGGTAGGTCCCCTTTCTCTGTCTCAGTTCTACTGGAAATGACTTTTCTGTGCTTTTATTCCATTAAGAAAAGCTTTGTCTCTCCTATACAGTCTAAAGGATAGCGTTCACATTCATAATATTGTTGCTTGCCAAGGGCCTTGTTGTTGTTGTTGTCATCATCATCGTCATCATTGTCATCGTCATCATTGTCATCGTCATCATGGTCATCGTCATCATGGTCATCGTCATCATCATCATCGTCATCATCGTCATCGTCATCATCGTCATCGTCATCATCGTCATCGTCATCATCGTCATCGTCATCATCGTCATCGTCATCATTGTCATCGTCATCATCATCATCGTCATCATTGTCATCGTCATCCACCCACTTTGTGGCAGGTCCGTTCCACCTCTAGATGTAGGAAATGTGGGACATTAGGGCTTTTTCCATTTTCTGCCTGTCTTATCCACAATACACAACGGTCTTCTCTGGTGTACTGTCAATTGCTCAGACTTACTTTAATGTTCTTTCTTTCTCGGTTCATTTCTTCCACTCTTTTGATTTATTCATTTATTGGGAGATTTTTGTGCTTTGGGAGAAGGGGTGTTGTGTTATTCCTCTGAGTGATAAGTTTAAGTGACACATCTTTAAGTCCTATGATTCTTTCTTTTACATGGTCAAACCTGTTACAGAAAATTTGAGTTAAGGGCAGTAGTGATGGGGATGCATAAGGTAGAAATGCATTATATTCATGTGCGAAATTCTCAAAGAATTCATAAGATATTATATTTTTTTAAAAAAAGACGATACAAATTTTGGGTTAGTCACCTACTGGCTCTTTGACGTATCTGTAACAGACAAACAATACATACTTCTAGTAAATTAACAAATATGTGTCCAATCATTTTAAGTCAGTAGTGACAGCAATCTCTGAGAATACTGAATCCCTCACGTTCAATGCCAATGGATCCAACATTGAATGGTATTAGAATTATTAAAAACTTAGGAAGATTTCAAATGAAATAAAAAGCCTCATTTAATTTAATAGCCTATGTTGTCAGGGAGAGACATTGCCCTACATTATAGGGTATAAGTATATAATTTATGAAATTTTAATAATAGCAGGCTTCTATATGGCCTTTGCAAGGGTCTTTAGTGTTAATTTTCCCTTCCCATTGTCCCTACCCGACTTTGCCCTCTAACCCTCCACCCCATTTAACCTTTTCTTTCTCCATACCACCTGTGCTCTATCTCCCTTCCTTGAAATCCACCCCCATAAACCCTTTCTAGTTTTTAACGACTATGGGTACCCCAATTTAAACACACTTACTAAAGATTGATATCTACCTGTGAGAGAACATGCAACATTGTCTTTCTGGATCTGGGTTATCTCAGTCAGAATGATTATTTCCAGATCCATCCATTTGCTTGCCAATTTTACAACTTTACTTTTGTTTACAGTTCAATAATATTCCATTGTGTTTATGTATCACATTTGCGTTATCCATTCAACAGTTGATGTGCATCTAGACTGTTGTCATTCCCTGAGTATTATAATAGAGCAGCTATGAATATGGATGAGCAAGTTTCTCCATAGTAGGATACAGAGTACTTTAGAGATGCACAGAGAATTAATGTAAGTTAACTCTGTTTCTAGGTTCGTGAGAAACATCTACTGTGACTTCCACAGTGGCTGCACCAATCTGCATCCCCACCAAGAATAATAAATGTTCCCTATCACCACATTCATATCGACATATGTTGGCATTTAAATTTTATTCATTCACTTTATTTTTATCTCAGTCATCCTGACCTAGATAAGATGAAATCTCAAAGAAGTCTTCTTTTTAATTTATTTGATGGCTAGGAAAGGTTACCAGGTATGCCATGCATGGGTGACTCATTCTGAATTGAGCATCAGTGGAATAACATAACAACCCTCTCCCTTGTTGAAGCTGTTGTCATTGCTCTGGGATACCCTTCCAAACTTGACCACAAGACTTTAACCCTGAAGACACCAAACACATTGGTCAAAGGACACAGGAAAAGAAAGATGATACCAACCTAAAACTTTCATGTCTACTGACTAACTTTTGTAGTATAAATGGTTCTATATGTGCTACTGGATAAGAAAAGTAGTCAACAGTTTTACTCAGTAGTGAATCCTGTAAACTACAATAACAACTGGGCTGCCAAGATAAGCTCTGTGGAGCAGTAAAGCAAAAATGGTATAGGAATAATCAGCCACATTAGGACTGGATTTAAAATCCACTCCACAAACTAGAACTCATGCCTGGTACTGTTAACTGGACCAAACACCCATGGCTCATTAGATCCTAAATTCTAGGTAAGAACCCAATATTATTTATCTGTTAAATCGACATACTCATGAACAGCTTCCTAGGTTCTTATCTTCATACTCTTAGATTAGTGCATCTCTCAACCCTCATCAGAGAGGCTTTCTTTGCAGTAGATGGCAATTAATATAGATTCTTACAACTATCAACATTCAGAGAACAAGAGACATTCAGTGTTCCACTAGAAATATGAGCACCACACCCCCCTTCCAGAGCTCAGGGATCATCACAGGGAGGGCAGAGAAAGAGTATAGATAATAGAGGTAGAGGACATCTGTAGCCAACAGTATTTTCTAGGTGAGACAGGGCCATGGCACACATGAGCTCATGGAGTTGTGACTGTACATGCAAGACTTGCATAATATCAAGCAAGATGGAATCCCAGCATGGTGTGGAAGCGGCTCAGGAAGTCCTACCTCTAGCTGAGAGATTACTGTCAGTTGATAGCTACTGGGGGAGAGAGAGTCACTTTTTGTCAGGGATGTGACCCATGAGAGACTACTAATTAGTATTAAATTGTTCTACACCATATGCATTCAGAGGGCCCTAAGTGGACTCAGTGGATTTAAAAAGAAAAAGTACTTGAAATTGGGAGGGAAACATAGTGGGGGGGGAGAATAGGGAACATCCTGGTGGAGAGAACTGGAATAGACTAGATCAGAAGGCATTATGCGCATGTGTGAAATTACCAAACATTTTTTAAAGCCTCATTTAAGCCACTGTGAGGCTGGGAACAGCTGTTGATGAAGCACTTGTCTCACAAGTAGGGGGACCTCAGTGTGACCCCAGAATACATGTAAGAATGCTGAGCATGTCTACACCGGTGTGTCGGGGGAGTGCTGTTGTTTACAGCCAATAAAGTCATAACTAATACATTTCTATATATCCCGTATATGACACGGGAGGCAAAGTTGCTTTAAAGAGAGTATACTAGAAATCAAGTCTGTCTACTTTCACAATCTGTAAAACTTTGAGCAGGATGTTTTCTCTCTCAGCATTCTGCTTTATTTGTTTAGTAAAGCAGATGATTGACAATTGTCTATTCAGAAATTAGGACAAGGTTTGTATAATACACCTGTTAGACACACAGGCTTTGTTGCCAGAGTACTAGTGTGTGCACTCTAGTCTCTGTGGTTTAGTATCTAGTGACTATTTCATCAACTCAAATGTTAACTATTAGAAAAGGTTTACAAACTATATAATAATAGTGGTGATGGTGGTGGTGGTGGTGGTGGTAGTGGTTATGGTGGTAGTGGTGGTAGTAGTGGTCATGGTGGTGATAAAACCTTCTCTGGATTTTAATCAAAAAGAAAATGTCAGGCTTTGTGGCATGCACTTGTAATCTCAGTCTCAGTGCTACAGAACCTGATTCTTGGTGTTTGCTAGCCAACCAACCTAGTTTCTTCAGAGAGTTCCAAGATAATAAAGACCAGGTCTCAATGAAAAGGTAGGTCATGCCAAAGGAATGACAACAAACCTTTCCTCTGGCCTCCACATGCACATTCGTACATTTGCACCACCACCATTTTTATAGTTTGTAGACCTTTTCCAATAGGTAACATTTGAGTCGATGAAATAGTCACTAAATACTAAACTACAGAGACTAGAGTGTACGCACCAGTACTCTGGAGGCACAAGGCCTGTGTGTCTAACAGGTGTATTATACAAACACACACACAAAAAAATATGAACAAAGAAAAAGAAAAGAAAAATATACCCCCAAAAAAAAGTATAGAAGGGATTACCCAGCAAGGGTGCAAGCCTGGTCAAAACTAAGTATTGTCAACATCTGGTGTAAATCTTCTCTCCAATCAATAGCTTTCCTCATCAACATTCTGTAGCCCACAAACAAAGCAGGCAAACAGTTACTACCAGAAGAGCCTGCCCTGGGAAACGATGGTGCAGATGACAAGGCAAACTCATTACTCTCCTGGCAGTAACTCATTAATCAAGTCCAGTTTACACAGTAGACCCTGAGCCTGGTCAGGTCCTCAGGGACCTTTCCAACATCTGCAAACTGGACCTCATTTTATATCTTGTGAGTACAAGGTGACTACTCACTATGATAGTGTGTTTAAAATTACTTTTTCTTGTGGTGGCATAATTCAATTTCTTAAACACCATGATCAGTGATGAACACAAGGCTCTAACCCTGTATTCTACTAATTTTTTTTCTTTTTGAAGCAATTTATTATTTCTGCTTATACTGCATTTTAAAAAAATAGTAACAGAAAGTCAAGTTCTAGAAGAAGAACTAATGTTTACTCTGCTACTGTATGATAGTGGGAGACAGATTTGAACTCGTTCCTCTTTCCCCTCTCTGCTCTAAGCCAAAGTCAACAAGAAAGGATTTCTAAATAAGGCAAGAACAATATTGAGCAGGTAGGAGGATCTGTCAAGTAATTGTCACTTAAAAAAATTTCAATCTATGAATTGGCATTAGATTATTGATTCAAAATTCAGAATGCAAAGGTGAGAATGGATGGTACTTGGGAATAGGAGCGAAGGTTTCCAGAAATGTGTGCGAGAGGAATTTTGAGTCAGCACGTCATGCGTAGCATAGACGTTAGGCCTGCAAAAGATTTAGTGGGAAAGGAGACGAATATGTTTCGTCAGAAGGGTACTATATTATGGCAGGAAATAATTAAAATGCAAATGCTGTTTAGATGTTGACACTCTTAAGTTTTCATGAAATACAAAAAGACATATATCATATATATATAATTTAAGCATTTTTATAAAATATAAGTACACATATTTGAAAGTGTGTGACTTATTTAATAATGTCACATTTCTACAGAAAGAGTCAAAGTCTGAAGATGAAGTGAAGTTTCTAGCAGTGAACTAAATGTTACATAAAAATCACAGAAGAGGTCAGTTAATGGGATATGAGTATCCTATACACAGACATCACAGATAAAGTAAACTGGAATGAGTTTTGAGATTTGGAGAAAGCAGGAGACAGATCAAACCAGAAAAACAAATACAGATGATGTGAGACTTTGGAGAAGGCCTCAATCTCTTTGCAGGTTTATAACAAAATATTTAATTCTTGGTAATCAATAAAGAAAAGAGGCTTCATTTGGCCTGTGGTTCTGGTCATTTGACAGTCCAAACAGGATAATGCCAACAACTGGCAAGGTATAACACTATGTATAACTCTATGGCAGAGACAGAAATGTGGAAAAAGGAAACAGGCACCTACCGAAGGCCGAGCATAGAGGCTGCTGCATTTTTATAACCCATTTGTTAGGATCAAACCCAGTCTACGGGAAGGACATTAACATCCTTCAAAGCTTATTGCCACATGACCTCGCCAACCTCCATAGGGCCCCTTCTCTTAAAGGTTTGCTACCACTAATTACATTTGGGTCAAGCTCCTAGCACATGAAAGTTTAGGGGAAATACTCAAATCACAGCCAATCCAAACCAGGAAATAAAAGAGATGAGAGCAACTTGCAGTGCTTTACTTTGTGAGAAAGTAGACTTCCTGTAGCCTTAGGCAGAAACTCCCATGAAATTTTACATAAGGCATTTCTAACTGTAATAGCTCTTTGGTCCTGCACTTTGTGCTTTAGAACAAGATCATGCATTTTCCCTGTCTGTTTTGTTCTTAAATATACTTCAAATTAGAAGAGAGATGTGTCTTCACTAGAAACATGGGTTACATCAAACCCTAGTTCATGAATATTTTATAGTCAGAGAATAATTAGAGGATCAGATTAAGTTCAGAGCAATAACCGAATCTCTGCTCAGAATTAATGTGCCTCATTACTTGAGTGAAGTTTGCAAGAGTAGGTCCTAACCATTCCTCAGTCAGAGCACTGCACTAGTGACATGCTCCCAGTTCAATTAAGAAACTCACTCCTGTTTTTATAAATATTTTACAACTTGATGAAATAGTCTAAGATAAAAATTATATTTGGTCATCTGTACAAACTTTCATTTTGTGAAAACTGCTGTAATTCGTACCTCAAAACTTAAGTATTTCAATGACAGTCAACATAATCTTCCTCAATGAGTAAAACTTAATTGGAAAATAATAAGATTTCAATATAGCAATGCACAATTCTAAATCTGCATTTGCTCAATGCTTGAAATAACTGCATCAATCCATTCAATTTGGCGTCTTCTAATCCATTATTTCAATAATCTGTCCTTGCAGTTGCTAGAGTATGTCTTTATATTTCTGCTTATCAACATCAAACATGAGTGTTTACTTTCTCAGACAGGTCTCTTGCAGAGATGACTTCAAAGATCTCATCCATTACTACACATAAAGCCCTTTGCTTTCCTCCTGTCAAAAGACATGGGTTTTCTCCATTCTTTGTAAAATCAAAGTTTGGCTATTTATCTGGCTGTGGACACTGTGTTATTAGTAAGTGTATTAGTCAACTTTCTCATCCCTGACTCAACAACTGACAAGAAGCAACTTAAGGAAGAGCAGGTTTATTTTAGAGATGAGACCATCCAGCATGGTAGGAAAAAAGATGACATTCATGGCAGTGACTGGGCTTGTGACTCCCCATATCTTTGTGGACCAAAAAGCAGATTCTGGAAAAGAAGTGGGTTTTCTATAAACTTCAAGAACCATCCTCTTAATGGCTGACTTCCTCCAGTAAGTCCCCATCTCCTAAAGGCTCCACAATCTCTCGAAACAGCACTATCCAGAGGATCAAATATTCAAAACTGAATCTATGATATATTTCATATTCAAATCTCAACAGCAAGCAAGCAATGAACAAAGATCTTTAAAATTATTTGCCTTGTCATTGACTTTAGGTGGGACAGTGTGGATGAACCTCATCCATATTACAGAGCATTTGAAATAACACAGAGTATCTCAGTGTGACAGCCTACTAACCACCTCACATGAAGCTGTCTTCGATAATCTTCTGGATGAGTGCAAACACTTGAATGATCCTAACTTGCAAGCTAGGCTCAATCCAGATTGCTGACTCTCAAAACCATAAGCAAATAACATTTATATGATTTGTTATAAAACAGTATACTAGTACACGGCTGCCTTCAAAAAAAGTGACCTCCGTCATTTAAAGAGAAAAAAGGAAAAAATATCTGACTGATCAAATAAAGAGGAAATGAAAGTATCAGTGTGCTAAGCCCCAGTTTAGTTTAATTGCACCCACACCACCACCAACTTCTCTCAAGTTCTCACTCTTCTAAGTTAGGTGAGTACCCCACACCTGTGTAAATGACTGACTCCCATGTGATTTCATAGAGACTTTCCTACTGTCTCTTTATCCACATGTGCTGATGGCAGAATTCTGGGAAGGAACCTAAGTGCTGGGCTCACGTCTCACTGTCTGCTTGAAGAGCTCAGAAGGCTGTTGCCCATCTGTGGATGACACAGTGATTGACATGGGAAAAGCTACAGCAAGATTCTCACTTAACCCTCATCCCCAAAATAAGAGCAAAATCCATTCATGACAGGTGTTTAATCAGAGATGGGAGTCATAATTGGATGTAGACTTTTTTTACAACCAAGTTTTTCTTTGTACATAGGAAACGTTAGTTGGTTTGGTCTGAGATAGGGTGCTCTGGTTGGTTTTGCTCAATACCAATCAATAGATGATTGTCATGCATAGTGCTAAGAAAAAACAGTTCAGATGGACTAGGAAGTATGCAAACTGATCACATTTCACAGGGCCAATAAAGTGCCTGGAATTACATCAGTGCCATCTTTGACTGGAAATAGGCCATCCATACCCAGGAAAATGAAATAAAGAAAAGGCCCAGAAGCAAAACCTGTAGATGGCAGCTGCTCACTCATTTCCCAGACACCCAGACCCAAAATAATCACATAGAAACTATCGATTACAACACTGCTTGGCCAATTAGCTCATGCATATTTCTAGCTAACTCTTACATTTCTATTGATATATCTTACCATGAGGCTCATGGTTTACTAGTAAGGTTTTCAGGTGTCTGTCTCCTTCAGCAGCTACATGGTGTCTCTCTGACTCTGCCTACTTTCTTCCATCATTCAGTTTAGTTTTCCTGCCTAACTCTATTTTGTCCTGCCACAGGCCAAAATAGTTTCTTTATTAACCAGTGGTAATAAGCCATATTCACAGCCTACAGAGGGGAATCCCACATCAAGAGCTCAGGACTCTTTCCTAACTACTTGATCCATTCCAGTCATCCCCATCCTTTTTCCAAACAAAGACAAAGAAACATCACTTTCTAGATTACTGATGTACAGCTCTAAAATGATCTGACAAGACAATACTACACATCCTAGGGAGAAACATAAGCCTTGAACTTCTTTTTTTTTAAAAAAAAAGCGACTCAGTTGAATTTCTGGCCAGTTACCTAACAAAACCCTAAGGAATTGTAGAATACAAGGAACCTTGGCTGAGAAAGGGGAAACCTCAGAGTAAGGAAGCATCTAAGAAGTAAAAATCTGGGACTTTCTGCCTAGCTGGGAGTGGCCTGAGGAAAGTGGACATCAGCAGAAAGAAACCTAAACATGAAGAATGTCCTTACCTCAAAAATAGCCAAAAATTTAATTAACTTCAAATTCCCAATAAGTTCTTGATATTTATTATTATTGTTATTTATTATTATTATTAGTCTCGTGTAAGGCATCCCAACTGTAGTTTCCCCTCGTCCTCTCCTCCCAATCTTCCTCCCCACCTCCTCTATACCCCAGATCTACTTCTCCTCTGTTTCTCTTCAGAAAAGAGCTGGCCTCCCAGGAACATCCTCTGAAGTTTTTAAAAGGGGAGAATAGAAAGGACCTTAGGAAAATGAGTATGTAGAGGTCCTCGGTGTGGTGAAGGCAGCTCTCCTCTATGCATTTTCATCTGAAATCAGTTCGCTTCTACTTTTATATTTGAAAGGTGGTGTAGTTGGAATCTGATTGATTCACACAGACTTATGTTTAGAGTACTTGTCCCCACTGTGGTGTCATTTTGGAAACTGCAGAACCCTCATAAGTAGGGTCAGACTGGTGAAAATAAGTCATGAAGGCATACTTTGAAGGAATAAACCATTCCTAACTCCAGTATAGTTCTCTCTCTGTCTGTTTCCTAGCCTGCTGCCCTGTGAATCATGACTCCAGTCACAGGTCATGAACACTTTGGCTCCCATGCCTGACCTGACATGGTAGACTAAATCTTTTTGAAACTGTGAGCCAGAACATGGATTTCCTCTTATGTTGTCCCTGTCAGTTTTGTTTTGCTTTCACCAAATGTTCTTTTTTTATTGTTGTTATTATTAATGAAAATAGATTTTTTTCATATAATAAATCCTGATTATGATTTCCCCTCTCTCTGCTCCTCCTATTTCCTTCTCATCTCCCCTCCCATCCAGATTCAACCTCTTTCTGTCTCACATTAGAAAACAAAGAGGCTTCTAAGGGATACCAAGAAAATAAAATATAAGATAAAACAAAAAACACATTGGGATAAGACAAAACAAACAAAATAGAAAGAAAAGAGCCCAAGAAAAGGCACAAGCAACAGATATAGGTGCAGAGCCCTATTCATTCCCACAACTTAAGAATCCCAAACAAAACAAAAATAAAAGCAATAACACATATGCAAAATATATGAAGAGTAAAAATAAATAAATAAAGTAAAACTTTTTGAAGAAGAAAGAAGAGAAAAGTAATAGCCCTAGCATGAAATTATGAGACATGGAAAGATACTGTTGAGGTTGTTTTTCATCGGCCATTTATTTCTGGTCATGTAGCCTACCCTTAAGAGAAGTTTTTCCACACTGAAACTCCCTTGAAGAAAGCTTAATTTTTTATTGATTTTTTTTTACTGAGATTTACATTTTTCTCTGCTCCCTTCCCTGCCTCTCCCCTCCCCCCTTCAACCCTTTCTCAAGGTCTCCATGCTCCCAATTTACTCAGGAGATATTGTCTTTTTCTACTTCCCATTTAGATTAGATCTACATAAGTCTCTCTTAGTGTCCTCATTGTTGTCTAAGTTCTCCAGGATTGTGGTTTGTAGGCTGATTTTCTTTGCTCTATGTTTAAAACTCACCTATGAGTGAGTACATGTGATAATTGTCTTTCTGTGTCTGGGTTACTTCACTCAAAATAATGTTTTCTAGTTCCGTCCATTTTCCTGCAAATTTCAAGATGTCATTATTTTTTCTGCTGTGTAGTACTCCATTGTGTAAATGTACCACATTTTCCTTATCCATTCTTTAATCGAGGGGCATTTAGGTTGTTTCCAGGTTCTGGCTATGACAAACAAAGCTGCTATGAACATAGTTTAGCACATGTCCTTGTGGCACAATTGAGCATCCTTTGGATATATACCCAAAAGTGGTATTAGTGGGTCTTGAGGAAGGTTGTTTCCTAATTTTCTGAGAAATCATCACACTAACATCCAAAGAGGCTGTACCAGCTTGCATTTCCACCAGCAATGCAGAAATGTTCTCTTTTCTCTACAACCTCTCCAGCATAAGTTGTCATCAGTGTTTTTGATCTTGGCCATTTCTTACAGGTATAAGATGGAATCCCAGAGTTGTTTTGATTTGCATTTCTCTGATGACTAAGGATGTTCAACATTTCCTTAAGTGTCTTTTAGCCATTTTAAATTCCTCTGTTGAGAGTTCTCTGTTTAGGTCTGTACTCCATTTTTTTTTTTGGATTATGTGTTCTTTGGTGACAATTTCTTTAGTTCTTTTTATATTTTGGAGATCAGACATCTGTCTGATGTGGGGTTAGTGAAGATCTTTTCCCATTCTGTGGGCTGTCATTTTAATTTTTATTTACAAGCAGTTATCAGTTGGACATGTTTCTGAGTAAAGGTTAGGGGCATGTGTCCACTTCTTCTTTAGTTCTAGGACCCCATCTGGTATGGATCCATGCTGGTCCTTGAGCATACTACCTCAGTATCTATGAGCTCATGCATGATGCATTGGTTCTGTTGTGTTTAGAAGGCCTTGCTCTTTTGGTGTTCTCCATCCTCTCTGCTCTTGCATTCTTTCTTACATCCACTTCCACAGGTTTCCCTGAGCCCTGAAGAGAAAAATTGGATAAGGACATCCTGGTTAGTGCTGAGTTTCCAAAGGTCTCTCACTCTCTGTGTGTTGTCTGGCTGTGGGTCTCTGTATTTGTTCCCATCTACTGCAGGAGGAAACCTCTTTGATGGTGCCTGAGTAAGGCATTCATCTTTGAGTATAGTAGAATATCATTATGAGTTATTTTATATATTCTGTTAGTATAACAGTTTTTAGTTTTACCCTAGGTCCCTGGGATATCTAGTTTTTGCTCGCACAGGCTGCTGGGTAAGGGTTCCATCTCATGGAATAGGCCTTCAGTCAAATCACATATTGGATGGATACTCACCCAAGCTTTGTGCCAGCATTGCACTAGGGTACCTTGCAGGCAGGACACCAATGTAGACAGAAGGACCTGTGATTCCATTGGTGTTTACATTTCTCCTACAGTATCTTGCAGAGTACCTTCCTTTACCAAAAATGCTAAAATATAGAAGGGAAGGATCTCAGTACACACCCACTCACCTGTCACAGTTTGTAGTGGTGTGACAAAGAACACCTGCAACAGAAGCACAGATCTTCACAACAGAAGAGAAAAGGTGGTTTGCAGAGGCAATGAGAATAGAAGGGAATGCTCTTGAAGATGCGGCTTACATGATTGATGATTCTGTGGCTAAAGCTTTCCTTTGGTGGTAATGACTTAGATTAATTTATAGAGACTATGACATTCAAAACAAAAACAGTTCAAAAATGATTCAGACATTTTAAGAGAGCGTGGATATTAAAATACTAAACAGCAGAAATAAATTTTTTTCTCATTTTAAACTTGCGAAAATGTGTGAAGGCAATATCTGTGCATTTATTTTTAATGGGATAAGATACCAATTTGAGGAAAATCTAACAACTCTTTTATATTTTCTCATATGTAAAATGAAAAGTTAGGTACCTTCCATTTAACAAGAATTTCATGACAATGACAAGCTTATTTTTCCAGTAAGTAAAAAACTCTTTCCTTATTTGGTGAAGTTTACTTTCTTTCTACGTATTTCTTTACCTCAAAACCTAATGGCCATTCACCCTCACTTCCTGCAGCAGACACAATGACATTTGTTCTTCCTTGTGGCGAGAGATGATTTTTTGAAGCTATCGGGGTATGTTGTCCTGCTGTCTGAGATGGGAAAAAGACCACTGAAACATGTCATCTCAACACATTTCAACTACAGACAACATCACGTAGTTGTCTGGCCTGGGGTCACTCCATAAATACATGGCATTTGACCAATCTTACACTCTGTCTAGCTGTCTATAAATGGACATTGTGCTGTAGGCTATAATCCAGCACTTGAGAGGCTGATGCAAGAGGGTTGCAAACCTGAAGCCAGCTTTAGGAACCCAACAAGACTTCGTTCCAAAAGCAAGTAAGAAAAAGCCAGGATCATTAAACCTGACACAGTAAATAACAAGATAATATGTTACACATTGAAATGAAAGTGTTATAATAATTAAACAATATTGTCACATAGTATTAGGTACTCAGTGACTTGAGCAGTTTGTCCAATGAAAAAGTACGTATTAGTTTTTTCTTAAGTTGTGGTACAGCCAAGAACCACAAACTTATTAGATTAAAACAAGACCTATTCATCCTCTGTCACGTTCTATAGGGTCTGCAGTCTAAAAGCAGCTAAGTCCTCTATTCAAGGAATTATGATGCTAAAATCCAGGTTCCAGGCTATATTCCTGGTTGTAACTTCCAGTGGTCATCAAAACCCACACCAGTTTTGGCAAAGCTGTTTCTTGCCACGGTATGTCTATTTTATCACTGTGTGCCAGCATGGGCTTGCTCGCAGGAGACCACTAAAGAGACTGCTCATAGTCTCCTCACAAGCTGTGTTACAAAGCAGCTCAGTTTCCTGAGTCCATCAAAAGGATGTCCCTCCCATCTGCCAAGACAGCGTCTTATAGAATTGTATAACCTCATGACCCTGCTACTTGGGACTATCCAGGTGTAAATTAGAAATTCTGCCTGCATTTAAGGGGAGAGACTTGTACAAGTCTTTAGGAGGATTACCCTGAGGTGTGTGTGGTATTTTTATGTCATATTTGGTTTTTTTAGTTTGTTTTGAGGGTTTGGGCATTTTTTGTTTTGTTTTGTTTTTTGGAAAGAGAGAGAGAACATGAAATTGGGTGATCAGGGAAGTGAAAAGGATCTGGGAGGAGATGAAATAAGTGAAAGAAAATGATCAAAATATATTGTATAAACAACCTTAAATAATAATAGAAAGTAAGTCCTAAAAGAGAGAGAAATTTGATAGGTCACCAAAAAGGGAGGAGGATCATGGGAAACAGACGTCTAACAAAAGAGAAAAAAAAATGGACACAGGAGAAAAGTCCCTTTGCCTCAGCAGTGTTTTGTGGTTTTTATAAAGTAAAAATAATTTTCAAGGTTTCTTAAATCTAACCACAATGGCTTCATTTGAAAACCAAGTAAAGAACAAATTATGTTAACAATTCATTAGCTAAAACTGACCATGATCTAAGTCCCCAAGGGAAACTGAAGATCCACATGCAGAACAATGAAGCCACAGCATGACCTCCTACCGAGCACAAAAGTCAGTTCCATGTGGATGGAAGACCTAAGACCTAAAACCTCCAAACTCTCAGAGATAGATAAAAGAAAGGAATTTCTGAATAAGACCCCAGTCACTTGGAATACAAGGCCAACAACCTACACATGAGACCTCTTAAAGCTGAAAGGCTTCTTTCTGTACAGGAAGAGAAATGGTTGATTGACAGGGATCATAACCTGTATAATGGGAGAGAAATTTCTGACAGCTATTCATCAGACTATAACATATAAAGACTTTTAAAACAAAACTGGCCACCAAGGAAAGAAACATGAACTAGGCTAATGGAGTGAGCAGACAGTTCACAAAGGAAAGAAATGCAAGTGGTCATGTTAGTATTCAGGTATCTGTACTGGTCTGTCCTGGAGGTCCTGTAGGGTGCATGCTCAGTTGTAGCCACTAAGAGCACCTCCTGTGCACATTCACTGCATGCATTCCCTTCCGCCACCACCCTCCCCCACCCCCACACCTCTCTGCCTCCCTCTTCTGCCACTCCTGTCTCCAGAGGCCAGTCTCCCCTCTGCCCCCTTTCCCATTCGCTTTCCTCCAATAAAAACCCTCCCCATAAACTCTGTCGCATGGCATCTTCCTCACACCTCTTTTTATAATTACAACAGTCACCAAAAATGATTCTTAACCTGTATTTTACACCTAAGAAAATTAAAATGCCATGGGGAAAAAATGAAACTCAAGGAGACTCTATTTCAATTGCAGGCCACATGAATCATGTCTCTGGGAAGTTATACACCCTGATCATTCTAAGTGGCACGTCCGGGTTCACATTTAATAATTACGATAATCCCAAATTCTCTAGCTATAAAACTTTCCCACTCTGAACCAAAAAGTAAATTGCTGTACTTAGAAATTCCGATGCATTTTACATTTTTCTGTGAACATCAGTTGAAGAAACTATGTAGTCATTATCTGCTGAGCCCTTACTGTATTCTACACAGTATTGGTGATATTTTATTTAGTCCTTATAGAGATTTGAATAAGAATGGCCCCCATATGTTTGGAAGCTTAGTCACCAGGGAGTGGCTATTTGCAAGAGATTAGAAAGTGTGGTCTTGCTGGAGTCTGCGTGGTTTTATCTGAGAAAACCATTCCAACCCCAGAGTCTCTCTGCACGCTGTCTGTAGATCAGGATGGAAAAATTTCAGCTTCTCCTCCAGCACGTTTTCTTGCATTCACCATGCTTCTCACCATGCTTCCTACCATGCTAAAAATGGACGAAAGCTCTGAACCTCTAGCAAGTCCCAGTTGTGCTGTCCTTCATAAGAGTTGCCTCTATCATGGTATCTCTTCATAACAACAAGACATTGACTAAGACAGCCCTCAAAGTTTTTGGGTGCGGTTATTACCTTTGCATAAGCAAGGACAATACGATGCTGTCGGTAAACAAAACTGTCCAAGACACTCAAGCAATAACTGGTGGATTTGGCAGTGAATCCAGGTTTCCCTAAGCTGTCAGGGAAACTATGGTGGCTCCAGAACAGTTCATCGGAATCCTCATCACATTTATCTCTCTCCCATTAAAAACGATCATGATACCTGGCAATGATTTATCATCACGTCAGAATTTATAGTCACCTCCACACAAATCTGTGGTTGATTAATTAACTAAAATTGGAAGACATTTAGATGATGAAAAGTGCTAAATAGTCCTATGAATAATAATTAACATTAGTGTGGTATTCTGGATGAATTATGCATGTCAGTATTGGGAATCATGAAGCAGAGGGAGTGTCAGGCATCTGATGACCAAACCAGATGACATGATTTAGTCAACACGACACAAATGACAACAACAGTTACTAACAACAAAGAAAAACTTATTATCCACCTAGTATATGCCAGGCCCTGTACAGGATCCTGGAGACAGTATTGGACAACAAAGACTCTTTTTAAGACTTTTACCATGAATCCTCACAGAACCTCGCAGTCAGCAAGTGTGGGGGCATGGTTGCTGTGATTCCAGGTAGACTCTCCAGTCCCTGTGAGTGATGAGTGAGACAAGACAGGGATATAGAACCAGAAGAAACATGGCACATTGGAGATGATAAGGTAGCAGAGACTCCACTCCTGGAAGAAGGCAGTGATGGATCTTCTGGTGGAATGAAGACATAAACTGGACACTGGAAACAAATTAGGAGCTGACAACAAGGACGGTCAAGGTGTAATTTGTCTTCAGGGATATGGTTTTCAATTAGTATCTTCTGGAGCCCACTGGAAATGGAATCCAGAGGTGAAGGCACACGATACATATGCTGTCTAATCCAGTGGCTACGCTAAGAAACTGGAGAAATGAAAAATAAGAAAAATCCTGATCAGGAATCTCCCCTTGTCTTTGAGATGCTTCTGTACCTCTATGAAGCTATGTTGAGAGAGCATGCCAGGAATTCAAGTCTCAAACCAGATGTCAAAATGACAGTAACCCTCTCTGCTGAAGACAGATTTTGTTTCTAAGTGTGAATTCAAATAACAAAGTTCAGTCACCCAGTAATTCTGCTTATGGATAATTGACACCTTTCACTGAAGCTGGACTCACAGTCTTTTTGTAGGTGTTGAGCTTGTTTCAAACAGCAAAGGCATCCTAACAAGGTATGCCCTCTCTGTGTACCACCCTGAATATGTGGGACTGAGGACCGGCATGGCTTTCTAGCTCATGTTTTAACCAGGAAGTCAGTTACTTCAAAGGACCAGATTCATTTTCTTCTAATTCTGTGATTCATCCCCTTTGCCACCACAGAAAGAAATGCTTTCTATTAGGTTCTTTTGAAGGCCATCGGGGATCCCTTTTCTTCAGTAAAGCCATATGGCTACCTGGAGGTTGTTATCTTATTTACAAAGATTCAATATTTTTCCAAGGGAAAAACTTTAAAGCACTATTCTATGATGATAAGCTATGCTGTCAATAGGTTGGTTATAATAAATGAATTTTCCAACTTATAATATTTTCAATTTACAAGGAATTTATTGGAATGTAACTCCATGAGTCAAGAAGCACGTGAGTATCATGAGAAATATTATATGTGTTTTGTGAAAATTAACTATGCTATGGATCTCTTCATCCGCTCCTATTATCAGCTGCAAGAAGCCTCTCTGATGACAAATGGGATAGACATTGATCTATGAGTATGATCCACTTCCTGGCCATCAAGCAGTGTCAGGCAGGAGTTCCCTCTTATGACATGAGCCTCAAACTGGAGCAATCATTGGTTAGCCATTTGCACAAGCTCTGAGCCACTGTTGCCCCAGCACATGTTGCAAGCATTAGGCAGACCTCAGGAAACCCTGTGGAAGAGGGATGAGAACACGGACCACAGAATTAACTAAGCAGGGCTCATAGCGACTCACAGAGACCGAAGCAGCAATCATGGAGCCTGCATATATCTTGTGGTTGTATAGCTTGGGTGTTTTGTGGGACTCCTAACAGAGAGAGGTATTCTGACTCTGTTACCAGATCTTTGGACCTTTTTTTGTACATTGCCCCATTTAGCATTGATAGTAAGTGTTTGTTCCTAGTCTTATTGTGTCTTGTTATGCCGTGCTCAGTTAATACCCCTGAAAGACCTGCCCCTTTCTGTGGGAAAATGGAATGGCAGTGGATCTGGGGGAGAGGAGAGTTGGGGTTGGCAGTGGGAGGGGGTTCAGAGCACTGGGAGGCCACAGTTGGGATGCATAGTATGAGAGAAGAGTAAATATAAAAGAGTAAGAGAATTAAACAAGAAAAATAAGAATGCATCATACTATGTACTAGATCCTTTGAACGTATTACTTTGGGGATGGCAAATCCTCGAGACTCACAGGCTAGGAAATCCCTCTATCCCTGAACCATATCCTCACCCTTCTTTTTCCACTTCTTATTTTGAAATATATTTTCACTAGGTTGGCCGGGTTGAAGTTGAATTCACTTTGTAGACCAGGTAAGCCTTGAACTTGTAATCCTTTGACCTCAGCCTCCCAAGTAACTAGGATTGTAGTTTTGAGCCACCAGGCATTGCTTTAGATATTACTTCTAATTCTGTGCATATCATATTTATTTCTACATCTTTATTCTGGTTTTTCAAGAGAGGGTTTCTGTGCTACAGTTCTAGTTGTCCTGGAATTTGCTCTTGTAGACCAGGTTTGCCTCAATCCCACAGAGGTCAGCCTACCTTTACCTTCCAAGTGCTGGGGTTAAAGGTGTGCGCACCACTTCCTGGTTTACATCTACATCTTAAGTTTGGAGAAACAAAACCCAAAAGGGTTAGGTAAGACATGATCAAGATTTCAGGCCAATAACAGCTAGGATCCACGTTCTCTCCTGGTTCATCTCAATGTTCTTATTCCTACCATAGATATTTTATAAGTGGGGAAAAAGTTATAAAATGATTAATAATACAAAGACAAATCTTGAATTAAAGAAAGTAAAGATAAAATGACTGGTTATCCAATATATATTAGTTCATACAAAATACTTTATTTAAACACATCACAAATAAGTTGCATTAAGATATCTTCTAATGGAAGGTAATACACTCAAAGACGGCTGTTCAGCTCCTGAGAATGTCAAACTGCTGTGAACACCTTCTGAGACACGGGCCTTTACTGCCTTCTGGCTATGTGAGCTGATACACAGGACAGCATGCAGCTCACAGTATGCTGCACATGTGCTTGCCGCTATTTTGATTTGATGAAAGTGGCCCCACAGTCCACTTCAGTAATGAATTTCTGCTCCATTATTCTTCTCTGTCTATGGACTCAACTGGGTGAGCCAGGAACGGAAACCTGAGCCGAATTAATTCAGCTGGATTTTCTCTCCTGGGAATCTGCTAGGAGAATGCTACATTGTCTCTGTTAATGTGAAACACTGGACAGCTGGGAGTGTGGGAAGACCTTTCTCTATGAGCATAAGTCAAACTATCGTGAAAGAAAAGCTCAGAGGGAGAGAAATGGATTCAGACCAAGACCAAGGAGAGATCAGGAGTGCTCAGGGACACCACATCAGCCAGGAACAGGGACACAGAACAAAACCACGGTGGAAAAAAGTAGCTTTCCACATCGGATGCCAGCCCTCTGTGAGGTCACCCTTCCCTTTGTCTAGGCCATTGCACCCTTTCAAAACTGCTGTTCTCTCTTAAATAATTTGCATGTTTCTTACTGACTGTCAAATTTTCACTGATTATGTAAAATAAATGAAAAAATGTTATTTAGATAAATGAAAAAACAATAACAAATTTGGCCTATAAAACATAACACTCAGCTGCCTCACTGGTATCAATAAATAATTATTGTTTTCTTATCAATGATCAGAAAAAAAGAAACAGAAATATACTCCAAAGAAAAGAGAATACAAAAAAAAAAAAACCTCTAAGAACCTCAATAACCCATGTGCTAATTCATTTATCTTGGTAGAACTCACAAGGGAAACTTTAAATAGAAGCTATTCCCACAATATTCTTGGTAAACATGATTACACTCTGAGCTCTCAGCACACACTCTGGACTTAAAACTTGGGCCTGAACTCGTTGAAAAGCTATCTGTTCATTTTCCTGTGAATAGTGCTACAGTCTATACAAAACTGTCTGGTGATGGATGGAGATTAAAGCGTTTCTCTCACTATTGAGCTTTCCTTATTAAGTATAATATTTTATTAATTCTTTGAAAATTTCATACACGTATATGCTGTATTTTGGTCATTCACTCTATCCTCCTGCCTTCTCAGATATTCACCTACACACACCATCTTCCTTCCAATTACATGTGCACTTTGTTTTAATAGCCCACCAGATCCAGTTTTTGTTGTCCAAAAAAATAATGGGGTCCACCTAGCAGGAGCCACATCCCTAAAGAAAACTCATTCTCCCTTCGGAGAAGCCATCAACTGCCAATAACTCCTCAGCTAAGGTGGTTGGTGAGCACCCTCCTGACACCCCTACCCCCACTCTTACCCCCCCCCCGTTCCACTTCAGAATGTGGACTGACTTGATATGCAGATCTATGCAGGCAGCCACAACTGCAGTACCAATCTTGTCATGCCCATGTCCAAAAAGGCACTGTCTCGCTTTGGTCCACCTCAGTCTCTATTCTTAACCATCTTCACGTCCTCTCTTAGGCGATGTTCCCTGAACCTTGCAGGAGGTGGGAGACAGATGTCCCATTTGTGGCTGAGCACTCCACAAATGCAATCAAGATTTCTGTGACAGCACTAGAGCTGTCTTCTCATGGGGATGCATGTGAGCCGGTTATGTGGTTGTAACAGGAAAGCAACCGTGGCCCTCCCACATGACCATGTGATGGCACAGGTGAGGGAAACATACCCCACTCAAACCTCTTGCTATCTAAGGCAGGCGAGAGAGCTGGCCCTAGAAGTCTGAGTGTGGGTTTTCCTGGATGGGAGACCATGAGAGCAGGAGAGCAGGCAGCTTCTGGTTGCCTGGTGCCTTCAGTGAACTAGCAAAGCAATGCTGGAGAATTCACCCAGATGACAAAAGCAAGGGCAAGCTGGCAGGCTAACCAATCCAGCTACCACCCATGCCCAGAACCACGGCTGAGACAGCCTACCCCAGCATCCACTTCACCTATGATCTATTGGACCTGCAGTGCTACAGAACCTCAGTGACGTAAGACAGCACCACATAGTATACTGAAGGGCTTACTGGGCCACATTACAGTTTCCCCACAAGATGTTTATTTGACTGGTTGTTTGGTTTCATTTTTATTTTTAAATTTTACATTTTTTGTAGGGGTGGTTGCAAGGTCAGAGGGTGGAAGTGAGGGGACAGGGAGCTGAGTGGGATCGGGATGAATGATATGAAAACCACAAAGGATCAATAAAAGTTAAAAATTAAAAGAAAATACTGTGCCGAAATGATGCTGCTGTTGGTCAAAAGAAAAAGGCTGAAATAGACTACAAACATTGACTATTTACCATTGGATTATTACTATTAATGTGATTATACACAGTAATACAGATATTAATAAAATAGAGTCTTCTAAAAGGTATGTGTGACTGAGCAAGGTATTAAGTAGCTTCTACTTCTCCCAAGAATTCCCATTTTAGTCCCAACACTGACAACTCAAAAAGAAATGTGAGTCTCTGAGCACTGCTGCATGGGTTCTCTGCACACTGTACTTCCCAAGTCATCATTTTCTTATGTGAAGCTTATTAGGAAAAACACCAAAATCAAAAGCAGATTAAAAGCCATACTCCCCTTGATTTTATGTTAAAAGCAATTGCCTGACTAAGTGATCTTGTTAGTCTAGTGTAGATGAATCTCCTACCCCCTGAGGATTGTTTCTAATGAATGGCTTGGATATGAGCTTTGAGAGAACACGTGTTCTGTAGCTATAAAATTTTCAGGTTGATTTCCACTGTCTACAAAAAAGAAAATCCACAATTTATACCAATTTTGTTTGTTTTAATGGTGAGAGATGGGGTCTCTTGTTCACCACAGCATATGCCAGAACGGCTGGTCCATAAACACAAAGGAAGGCTTCAGACCCCACCTCACTGGAGTTCTGAGATCACAGATGGACACCCTACCTCATGGGAGTTCTGGGATCACAAGTGTACA
>NC_022031.1:55847-61781 GCF_000317375.1 Microtus ochrogaster
GGTGAGGTAACCCAAACCCAAAAAGATGAACATGGGATGTACTCACTCATAATTGGTTTCTAGCCATAAATAAAAGACATTGAGCCTATAATTTGTGATCCTAGAGAAGCTAAGTAACCCAAAGAAGGTGAACCCAAAGAAAAACATATAGTTATCTTCCTGGATATTGGAAGTAGACAAGATTGCCAGGCAAAAATTGGGAACTTGGGGGTGGGGTGGTATGGAGGTAAGGGGAAATGGGGAGAGAAAAGTGAGAAGGGGAGGATGGCGGGGGAGCTTTGGGGAATGTGATGGTTGGGATAAAGGAAGGGTGGATATGGGAGCAGGGAAGTATATATCTTAATTAAGGGAGCCATCTTAGGGTTGGCAAGAGACTTGACTTTAGAAGGGCTCCCAGGTGTCCAGGGAGATGTCCCCAGTTAGTTCCTGGGCAGTTGAGAAGAGGGAACCTGAAATAGCCCTATCCTATAGCCATACTGATGAATATTTTGCGTATCACCATAGAACCTTCATCCACAATCTTTTATTTAATGTTTTATTTAAATTGCATAAAGATAAAACTAATTTAAGCCAACCGTGCATCTTTAGATACTCTTTTTCCTTCAAAAAGAAGTCACTGCATTACTGATGAGGGAAATTCCACCAAGCCCCTTCTTGCTCTGAAACAACTGGAAATTATCTAGAAAGGTAAAGCTTAATGGTTTTGAGCCCTGAAACGTCCTTTATTGCTATAAATTATACAAGCTATGCTAGGCTCCTAATACCTGTGCCCTAAGAACTGTTCGTTGTGGAAAACTGTTCACGTGTTAAATACAATGAAGTGGGCAGGAGAGCTGGCTCTGTGGTTTAATGCACTTGCTGCTCTGCCAGAGGATCCAGGTGGCAGCTCACAATTGTTATCTGTAACTCCAGCCCCAGGGGTTATGATGCCCCCTTCTGGCCTCCTTCGCAATGCCCATATGGTGCACAGACATACAAGCATACATACACTCATACATGTAAAAGCAAATAATTTAAAAAAAAAAACAAAACCCTCTGCTTTATGGAAAGAGACATTCAAACATTTTCAAAACTATTTTACTCTTTAGTTGCACTTAATGTTCCACTTATATAATTATTAACTTTTTTCCTTATTTCTTTTCATCTAAGATTTAATTAATTTTTTGTTTTACATGCATGAGTGTTTTGTCTGGATGTATATATGTGCACCATTTGCATGTATGGTACCCACAGAAGCCAAAAGAGAATGTCAGATCCTCTCGGACTAGAATTACAGGCCTTGTGAGCCAGCATGGGGATGATGGGAACTGAACTGATTTCTGTAAGAGCAGCCAGCACTCTTAACTGCTGAGCCGTCTTTCTGGCCTCTAGCATCTGCTCTTACCAGTTCAAAATAATGGGTTTTGTGGGCTGGCCTTAATACATAAGTGTGACATAAAACATTGATCCCATTGGAGATTATATAACAAATATCTGAAAAGCAGCTTACAGCAGAAACTCCCATCAACAGAACAGCTCAGAAACTCTTGGACTTCTCTTTCTATTATGAAAATAATTATTTACTTATTGAAGGTTTAGTCCTGTGGTTCTCAACTTGTGGGTCGTGACCCCTTAGGTCACATATCAGATTACATTGCAATTCTTAACAGTAGAAAATTACAGTTATGAAGTGTCAACAAAAGAATTTTATTGTGGGGGCTCACCATAATATGAACTGTATTAAAGGGTCGCAGCATTAGGAAGGTTGAGAACCACTGACTTAGTCCACACATTCATAGACACAAAGCAAAACCATACACTCTTAACATCCACAAGCTATAACGGGTGTGAGATCTCAAACTGCTGCTCATAAACTTTTCATTATTCTCCAAGGTACCACATTAAATGTTTAGGTATATTTTCTATCTAAAATACAGTTTCAAGTCCAAAAACACTTTTGAGTTTCCAGACAAGTGAATAAGACAGTCACTGAGAACATGTGCTTTGGAAACAGATCAGCCTGAACTCAAATATTTATTGCTGGTTCTGTTCATTTGTCCAAGCTGTTAACCCGCTTAGGTCTAAAATTTCACAATGGAGAGGATAGGAACATCTCATAAGAGCCACAGGATGTTTAAACAAAACAAAGGTGTTTATCATGCCACCACTACAAGGTAAGTAAAGGTATTGATACAAATAGTTCTACTTACCTATCCTGCTAGCCAACAATCGAAAATAACCCATTGACACAGACACTGTGAAGGAGAGACAAGCCGCTGTACCCCTCCAGACAGGAGCACTGTTGGAACATGGAAAGCACAAAGCTTGGTAACTGGGACTCAATTTTATTTTTCTTTCCATCTTTGATTCTTACTTTTATCACATTTTGTGACATGCATCCAAACACTTTTTTTACATAATTTAAAAGAACAGAAATACAACGATTCTATAAATGGAAATATAACCTAGGCCTTCAAGGTTGCATGGTCGTTCCTCCCAACTCAAATAACAAAGCTGAAGGTGTACCTGTTTTTAATTAAAACTCTAAATCCCTCTAGCCAAATCCAGGGGGCAATCGCATATCGAAATGATAGATGAATTGTCAGATAACCACTCCCCACAAATAATTTCCTTGCAGGAGCTGGAAATGACATTGATTGAGAAACAGCAGGCTATTACTTACAAAGGCTGTTAGCTGAGACGTCCCTCGCTCCCCAGAGTGGCATTCCAGCATTCAGTGCCAGTCCAGCGCTGAGGTGTGCTCTGAAGGAGAGCACGTCCACCGGAGGCGGCACTTCCCGTAAGGCCTCTGCGGTGAGGAAACGGGCTCATACATCTTTGTCCGGAGAATCCATCTTCCACTTAGTTTCCCCAGCCCCTGACAGATGAGGGAATGTTCTTCCAATCACTCAAATTCCAACCAGGAAAGAAGAAAAATTGAAGTCTAATTAACCTGCTGGTGGAAAACTGAAGCTACGATTCTCCAGCGTAAAAGGATTCTGAACACTGGAAAATGAGTCTTGGAGAGTCCATTAATATTAAAGCCTCAGGCACAACGCAGGTGCATCTGGCCACTTGGTTAAAAACCATTCTGAACCCCTCTGACGTTATCCACCCTGAGGGTGACAATTCCTCCCAAAGGAGGAACCTCCATTAAAGGTTAGACTTTCAAATACTAAACAGGGAGAATTGAAAGTTTCTAGAATGCCAAAATGTGCCTTGTCCTTAAATATGAAATATGAAATACCTCCTTCCGCAAAACCCAAAGGCTCCATTAACACTGACTTCCCTTCCTCTGCACACATCACTTATCCCTCTATGTTTGAGTATAATATAATAATCAAGGACAATAACAGAATTCTCTTCCTTTGCATTCTTGGTTTCTTTACTTTTTAGAAGAACATATACCACAAATATATCTCCCCACATCCTGAGAACAGATGAACAACAGCCTTTATATTGAAACTATATAAAAAAGGAACTATTCTCTGTGCATGTCTCTCTTTTTACTATAAGCTCCTAAGAAAGATCTAAGCCAAAAAAAGCATCCTGGAAGTATTATGCATGACATTGCCTGGAAATTGCACTTCTGTTTTTAATCTAATGTGTTTGCATTTCAATAAGACTCAGCATGAAAAATATCTGTGGCTAAATTTGAGAGTGAGTTTGAGTTGATATTATTTAAAGGTGAAGGCACTTTGTTTCTGTCAAATATTAATGTGTTATCTACCTGTGGAATCAGAACCTTAAAAGTACGTCACTTCATGTAACGAAGGTAGCATTGCAAATCAGTGAGAAAAGCAGGGATCCTGTCAAATTGTGTTTGAAAAACATAAAAAGAAACATTAAGTCTTTCACATTTACAAATCAAAGATCTAAAAGATAAAGGAGCAGGAAATTGGCTGTGAGATTAGGGATGTCTCCTCAAAATGTCGGAGAAGCTACACCTAGGAAGTCTCACCAAAATGGCTGTCTGACCATGGCCTGAACAAGGAAGACACCAATAGGCATGCTAGTGTGACAGGGGAGGGCTCACAAGGCCTCAACCCTACACAAAGGACAGGCAACTAAGGAATATGGAGAGCAAGAGAAATAGTCTTCCCCAGGGAAGAGCATACCAACTGCTCATTTAATACCAGCCTGAGAACACATACACAAAAATAACATTAAACTGACTGAAGAGGTTGCATTTATATATTAGGAAGATATGTGACAACATTTAAAGAAAAAGAGGCCTTGAAAAAAGTGAATATAATAGATGTTTGATAAAACATATTTTGTGGCATTCATGAAATTTAATAAGTTATCAATATGTATTTTTCCACAGTTTGGGATAAATTGTTCTAACACTGTCATAGCACATTTAGATGTTATCTTTTTTGCTTTGCTTTAAGACAGGCATTTGCAATGGCACCAGGCTGGCCTCAAACTCACTAAGTCAGCTTTGATCTTACTGTGCCTCTGGCCTTAAGGTCTTCATGCTGAGATTATAGATATCCGTGGCCTCGCATGGCTCATATAGTGTCTTTAAGACAGTGCTGCTTGCCTTGTAGGGAAGGCCAAGCATTCAAGGTCATCCTGACCTATGTAGAAAGACTCTGTCTCAAATCACCAAAATGAATTAAAAGACAGGTATAGAAAAAGAAGTGAAATGAAAATAGGAGGAAAAAAATGAAGGAAGGAAGGAAGGAAGGAAGGAAGGAAGGAAGGAAGGAAGGAAGTTAGGAAGAAAGGAAGGAAGGAAGGAAAATAAAAACTTATTATGTTCCTGGAGAGATATGTTATCCATTAATCTATCATAACTTTTCAACAGATTCTGATTGTTAAATTTAACAGCACAAATTCTTTCAGATAATTCTGTCAAATTGATTCTGTCCCTCTCCATCTTCTCAACTAGCTGTCCATTATTAGTCTGTAAAGACTCTGTTATTTCTAAAAGTGCCTCATTCTTGGCCCTGTTGTCAAACCATTTTTTAATGAGATAATACAAAAAACAAAACTAATTCCTAGAATCAAATAAAGGTATGTAGATGGAAAATAAGCTTTGTAGAATACCATCCATAGTATAAGCAAAACAATTATTGAACTCCTGGATAGTTATCAGTAATTTTGGAGGTTTCAGTTCTTACCTGTCCTAAGGCAATTACAATGAATTGGAACAGGTGTAATAATTGTTATTGGCCAGAAGGTGTCACAGTTGCAGCCACATGGCCTAGAGACACTAACAGCAGAGAACAGCAAGTGTTGCTTACTTGGGAACTGAAAAATATGTTGTGTTTAACAAAATAAGAGCAGTTATTAAGGCGATCAAATGATTCTGAGAGGTGGGGCCCAGGAAAAAGTGAAAACCCAAAGTTTTCATTTAATGCAAGTTGTGGACTATGTGAGCTAGGGGGATCGCAGGCAGCAGCATGTGGACTGGCATGTAGAGCGCCCAGGGGCAGCTTGTGGGTCACAAACCAGGGAGTGCTGAGCAGCATCCTGCTTCATCTGGGTGCTGGCTAGAGCTGCTGGTGGGAGAGTCAGTGCTCAATATGCCATGTGGCTGGTGAACTGATCCCAAAGAGGATGGGCTGGTCTTCACATTTGGGCACCAGATGGAAATTACAAAATAATCCCACACTGGTTCAGAATTACACATGATAAAGGGTTATATATTAGGGGTAGACTCACAGATCACAGTCCTTTGCACAAACCAGAAATAGGAACCAACTCTAGCAAATCTGAAAGTAAGACCCAGAGGCAAGAAAGAGTGAATGTTTGTTGGACAGCTGCATTTATAGTATAGGAGACCACGTCCAAGTGGGCTGATATCTTAAAGGCTATTTGTTAAAGCAGCCCCCACAGCACTCATTAATCCCTGAGCGCTCACGGTTTTTCACCCTCAGACTTCCAGAGTTCTTCCACAGTCCTCCCAAAACATGGTCAGGTCTGTCACAGCCGTACTCTACTCCT
>NC_022031.1:62412-63954 GCF_000317375.1 Microtus ochrogaster
TACTCTGCTCCTGCTGACAATGTCTGTCTTTGGGGCTTTAGTGCTGGGGTAGACACCATGACCAAAAGCTACTTAGAGAGGAAAGGATTGATTTCTGCTTACAGCCTCCAGGTCACATTCTATCACTGAGGGAAGTCAGCGTAGGAACTCAAGGCAGGAAACTGGAGTCTGAACCTGAAGCACCAGCCGTGTAACAACACCGTTAATAGTTGGTTCCTACAGTTTTTCTCATCCTGCTTTCCTATGTGCACTAGGACTACCTGCCGCGGGGTGGCGCCACCCACCATGAACTGCCCTCTCACATCAACACTAATAAGAAAATGCACCACAAGCTTGGCCACAGGCCAATTTGATCAGGCCATTTTCTCAATTAAGATTTCCTCTCTCCAAACAACTTTAGCTCATGTCAAGTTGACGTAAAACTAGCCTGCCCAAGGCCCTGCACCTCACCAGGGCAGCACAACTGAGCCAACAGCTATAGTACAGATGTGTATGAGCCAGGCCCAGATGTGGCCATGGGAGAGCTGTCCCCACTTTTCATCTGGTGACCAAACCCTACAGCTGCCCAGGCCCAGACCCAGGGTTATGAGGTCATGACTTGGCCTGCCCCAACGTTTATCTCATCAATGATCTGCTGGAGCATGTGAAGGAACCTTACCAGCAGGCCCAAAGCTGCAGGATCTCCACAACACAGGGCACCAGAAGGATGTCCAGCAAGAGTCCTAATAGGGGTCCAGCACTGGAAATGTAGTGGGGACCAGGGGCCTCAAACCAGACTCTTCACCATGAATACTTACAAGTAGAGATATATGAACAAAGGAGTACACAGCATGACTTGTTGGGTCGCACTGCAGTTTCTGTGACAAGATTTTAATTCCTTCCCTTTTTTTATTTTACTCATTTTATTTTCTTCCTTTTTTTCTCTTGAATTTTGTTTAATTTGGAGGTAATGCAGGAGCAGACAGCAGATGCAAAGGGATAGGAGACTAATTGGATCAAGATACATGATTTAAAAACACATTAAATAAATTAATAATTAAATAAATAAATAAATGCAATTAAAAAATAAGGAAAGGGGAAAAACTTGTCTGTACAAATACCTTAGATTCATTGTATGTTTGATTTTGAATTAATTTTTGGTTATTGCACATTCATAAAGATTTCACTATTGCCATATTTTTCACAAAACCCCCACTTAGTTATATGACTTTATGTGACTCAGTTTAAGAATCTATAATTTGAAATATATAGAGTACTGTCTTTAGGTTACATTTAAATACTTTATTGCTGTATATAAGATGCTTAGGAAACCACATATTTTGGTATCTGTGGAAGATCCTCTACAGTTACCAGGAGATATCTCATATTACCTACAAAGCTACTATATTTATTAATCAGGGTTATCAAGAGAAATAGAACCAAAAGGAAATAATGATAGATGCTAGATACATGGTAGACTGATGGTAGATAAACAGATATACAGACAGATGATAGATAGATAGATAGATAGATAGATAGATAGATAGATAGATAGATAGATAG
>NC_022031.1:64219-73488 GCF_000317375.1 Microtus ochrogaster
TGGGAAGCCCTACATTAGGCATTTGAAAGCTGGAGAAACAAGGAGACCAAAAGAATGTTTGTTCCAGGGGTCTGGAGAGATGGCTCAGAGGTTAAGAGTACTGGCTGCTCTTTCTGAGTTCAATTTCCTGCAACCACATGGTGGCTCACAACCATCCATAATGAGATATGGTGCCCTCTTCTGGGCTGCAAACACGTATGCAGACAGAACACTTGAAAAAAAAATATTTGCCACAGCGTAAAGACTACAGAAACATGGCACATTTCCTAGTCTAAGAGTGAAAACTGAGAGCCTAGCAGTCAGTCTACTTGCAAGTCTCAACTTCTAGATGTTGAAAGAGATGGAGTTCTGGTATCCAATAGAAGAAGAAAGTGTCCTAACTCTGATGGTTAGCTTCAGTTTTCAACTTGACACAATCTAGAGTCACCTAGGGAAAGAATTAATCTAGATTAATGATCTAGATTAGATTAGTCTGTGGGTACATCGTGGGTGATTATCTTCATTTTGCTAATTTGGGCAGTAGAGGTGACTCACTGGCTAAGACTGCAAGAACTGTTCTTACAGTGGACCCAAATTCTATTCTTAGAACCCTCATCAGGCAGCTCACAATGACTATAACTCCAACCTCAGAGAAACTGGTGCTCTCTTCTGTCTTCTATGGGCATGTTCACTCACATGCACACACACACACACACACACACACACACACACGCATGCACACTTACAAATAAAGGAAATATTTAATTATGTTTATTCTGAGATGTATAAGAGTGAAGAAAGTATGCTGTGTGCACTAATGCATTGCTCTCTGCTCCTGACTATGGATGGAATATGACCAATTGCTCCAAGGGCCTGTTGCCTTGACTGCCCTGCAATGATAAACTGCAACCTAGAACTGTGATCCAAATAAATCCTTTCTCTTTTAAGTTGCTTTTGTCAGGGTATTTGATCACGGTGACAGGAAACAAGACTGAAACTGTGCTTCTACTCTTTGTTCTTTCTGAATCTCCAGTCAGATATGTGGTGCCCAACCACCTTGAAGGAGAATCTTCTCCACACAGTCCAATAACATGCTTGTCAGTCTACGGCAAAGAATACCTACAAAAATGAGTTTATTTCGGTTAGCTAGATGTCCCTTAATTCATCCAAGTTGTCACTCAACATTAACTAGTATTGCTCTCATAATCAAAAATAACATGGTAGTGGCATAAAAATCAGGCATGAGGACCAATGAAACAGAAAAGGGAGATCAGGAAAATAAAAAAATAAACCCAAATATTTACCATCAGGTGATTGTAAGTGATGATGCCACTTGTATTTCATGATAAAGAAATATAGAATTAGGAAAGGCCAGCACTTTTAATATGTAGTTGGGAATATGAATATTCAAGAGTAAAAAATGAAATTGGACCTCTCTCTCATGCCATCCACATCACAACTCAAATTAGACTTAAACATAAACACAAAGCTGCACATCTGCTCCTGCTGTGTGAGGATGGGGGAAGATGTCCCACAGTGGTCAGGGGGACGATATTTTTATATGAGCCCCAAATACAGGCAACAATAGCAAAAAGAGACAAATAGAATTTCATCAGGTTTAAATTTTATTATACATCAAAGAAGACAATGTAATTTAAAGACATAGGAAAATATTAGGATTTCCTATGGAGTGGAAGGAAACATTTCAAACTATACCTTTGATAACAGTTTAGTACCAAAAGCATATAAAGAATTCAACCAATCTATTAAATGCAAAGGAGCAGTGAAATGGCTCCGTGGGCAAATGCACTCCCTGCCAAGCTTTACAGCCTGAGTTGGACCTCTGGACCCCGCCTGTGAAGAGGAGACAACAGACTCTCACAAATTGTCTTCTGAACTCACACATATGTGTGCACACATGTACACACACACACACATAACTAAGAAAGTAGGTAAAAGACAAAAATGGTACAGTACCTGTTATCTGTGACTCCTCCAGCACTGCAAAAGATGCCTATAAGAAACAACTTAGGAGAACTCATTTCAACTCACAGACTCAGGCCAAGGAGTCCTGCCACTTGGGGAAAGAAGGGCTGATTATAGCTCACAGTTTCAAGGCAAGAAGCATGCTAGCTGGTGCCTCCCCCACCCCATTTCAGAAACTTGCATCTGACCCCACTGTTGTGGATGACAGGAAGCATGGGGAACTAAGTCCCCCAGCCAACTACTTCTGCTAGTCAGGCCACAATGCATAAAGGCGCTACAACCTCCCAGCACAGTGTCATCAGCTGAGGGCCTGAGAGCTTAAACACACCAGCCTGTGGGGATGTTTCATTACCAATCTGTAGCAAATCCGAATAGATATCCATGAAAGGAAAATAGGGAAGTCTGGCAGGTATGGGGAAAGGTTTAGCTCACCATTGGTCATTGAGAAAATGCAAATAAAGGCGAGTGAGGTAACATGGCAAACTTATTCAGGGTGCTCCTAAAAGACAGAGGGAATGAGTGAGTGCTGGCAAGAATATGGAGGGGGAAACCTAGATAGACATTGGCGGTGCAGCCATTATGGGAAACAGTAAGTGCCTCACAATGTTTAGAATGCCCTTGCGGTACAGTCACCTTCTGAGCTTAGATCCTGGCAGTGGAGTCGGCATGTCAAAGAGATATTTGCATCTGCAGGCTCCTTGCACAGTCAAGGAGAAAACCTAAGAACTCATCAGCAAAAGTATGGGTAAGATATCATTTCTGTTGCAAAACCTTTGCTTCTGAAAAGGTCATGGTTGCTAATGTCTGTATATACTTGCTATTACATTCACTTTAAATATATTTTCTATTCGAAAGCAATAAAAAAGTCTTAGATGTAAGTACGAAAACTTATGCCTCTAGCTGACATAATGACCATTTTCCTATAAAATCCTTTTGATAATGGCTTTTTGGATTTCAGAATAGGCCATAAAATAAGAATAAAACTCTTTTAAAATAAATTAAGACATAAATTAAATATGAAATGATGTTATAAGATATATGTAAAGTAAAATAGTTACTAAGATAAAACAAATTAATGTCTCCATCATTTCATAAAGCTTCAAATTTTCCCCATTTGTGATAAAAAAAAAGCTGCTGAAATACTCATTTAACACAAACCCTAAATATAAACCAGGCATGATGACACATCCGTGGATCCCAACATGTGGGAGGCTGAGACAGAAGGATTAAGAATCGAGGGCTGCCTGGCCTATAGTGAGTCCCAGTTCAGACTGGGCTCCATAGTATGCGCTTGCTTCAAAGAGCAAATGAAAATCCTGAATATAACGCACATCCATTAACTGGGGCTCTTAGGTGTTTCTAGTCATCTTCATCATACCCATTCTGTGTTTAGGAACTTTGGCTTAAATCTAAAATTAGGGAATTCCTGCCACCACTCTGACTCTGATAGCTAATGTTTTCATCTCTTTGTCTAGATTTCTAGATACTTGATCTCTCTCTCAATCTCTCTCTCTCTCTCTCTCTCTCTCTCTCTCTCTCTCTCTCTCTCTCTCATTGCATACATAAATGAGAACTAGCAGTCTTCTTTCTGTGCCTGTATTATTTCACCTCAGATGATGTCCTTTCTTGTTCCCACAACCCTTGGGGCCTCTTAAATGAATCACTCATTTTACTCTTTAACCTTACAAAGGGTGGTACTGGAAATAAAACATTGTAAGTCTTCATAAGCCAATTTTATTCACTCACCACAAAAGCAAACTAACCTAGTAACCCTCTAGTATCAGAAACTGTTTTCTTTCTTAAACAGGCATTACAAGTATTCCTGAATTCCCTAACTACATAAAATCTCCCTTATTACAGGTCATAGTAAAGGCTATCCTACATGGTGCCCATCCTCAAGTCTATTCTTTCTGATGTATCTCGTAACAGTGCAGCTCTCTACTGTGCTTACGGGGGCTAGTGGCAGGGGCTTGAGTTGGATGGAGCCCACAGTGCTCTTGCCTCACTTTCTGCACTGACTCCTTAATCTAGAAGAAGCCTCACAATTCCTAAGCAACACCCAACACTGCTTAAGCAACCTTATCCCCACTTCTAAATTTTTCTTCTGCTGTTAGCCAAACATTTCCTCAACATGAATCCACCTCCGTGGCTGTTTTCTCCTCAAGATAAATTTTATGACTCTTTAGTAGATGACTTATTCTAATTGTCTAATATTTTCCTAGAAACCTCAGTGTACCATTGGTTAATAATTCATATCTTGAAGTAACATCATTTTTGTGCCATGTGCCTATTTTCTGTAAGCTATCTCATGAAAGGCTCAAGCTGGCATGGCTTGAAAATTCATCACAACAGCTTTGTATCACAACCCCATGCAGCAGCACCTAAGAGAGAGTGCTTTGTGAACGGCACTCATTGAGGCGTACAGTGGGGCTCAATGTATCTGAAAGAAAAGGAAAGAAAAGCAAGATTGGCAGAGCAAACTACATTGTAAAATGGGACCTGAGAGTAAAACATCTTTCAGAACTGGGACCCATTATAGGAAGTCCTGAAGCTAGGCTGATCTTTCAGAACTGGGATCCATTACAGGAAGTTCTGAAGCCAGGCTGATCTTTCAGAATTGGGACCCAATATAGGAAGCTCTGAAGCCAGGTTGATCTTTCAGAATTGAGACCCACTATAAGAAGAAAAAGCTGAAATTTCACTCAGAAATAGTCGGGCTACAGATGAAGGATTCAGAGGGAGGGAACCCACTTTGAACAAAACAAACTGGAGATAATTTTTAGAAGTATTGATAACCAAACACTAGATCCTTCCAGAAGGGAAATTCAGCATCCTGTCACAATTCTACAGATATGTCATAGAATTAAATCTAAATTTATAAAATACTGCAATCAATTATGAAGAAGAAAGAAATGACTTGCCTGCCTGAGCTCAATGTGCCAAAGAAATCTTTGTTAGAAATTAAAGCTTACTTTGCTGAGGGGGAAAAGTCACTCTGTTTGTAGACTGTGCTACACAAAACACCTTTCTGATGCATAAATGTGTGTGTCAGCTTAACATAGCCATATTTAATGTTTGGCATATGTCTTAGTTACTTTTCTGTTGCTGTGAAGAAAACACCATGACCAAGGCAACTTATTAAAGAAAACCTTTAACTGGGGCTTTGCTTACAGTTCAGAAGGCAAGGTCATAACTATCACAGCAGGAAGCATGGCGGAGGCAGGTAGCTATGGATTGAAGAAACAGCTGAGAGTTCACATCTGATTCACAAGCCTAAGCCAAAGAGAGAAATAACCAGAAGTATCATGGACAATTGGAACTTAAAAGTCCACCCCCAGTGACACACTTCCTCCCAGAAGGACACACATCCTAATCCTTCCCAAACTCTTTCAACAATAGGAGACCAAGCTTTCAAATGAGGATACTCTCATTCAAATCACCACAGCAAACATTATTATTATTATAATGCTTGAATCAATAGACTAAGGAGAGCAGGGTATCTTCTCCATTATTACTGGGCATCATCTAATCACTTAAATGCCTAAACAGAAGGAAAGGCTGCTCTGTCTCTGTCAGAAAGTCTTTCAGCTTCAGCCTCAGTCTTGTACCTTTGTGTTTGGACTAGACCTTAAACCAGGAGCTGTCTTGTTTCTTGGGATCTTCTTGCCTATATAACCATGCAAATTGATTCCTTAAGATAACTAAATAAATCAACCTTACATATGGTTTATCTGTAAGACATTCATTCTGCTTATCTAGAGACGCTTAACTAATACAACTCATTACTGATTGTGTTACTAGTGGTGTTAAATGAAATTTTCCTCTTTGACCAGAAGAACTTTATCAAAAATAACCATCTATCCTTTTAAGAAAGAGAAACTGTATCATCACTGCTTGCTGTATAAGGATAGCTTTAGATATTCCTAAGTCATTTCTATCTAGCACGGCATGAAATACTTACTGTGGCAAAAGCAGATTGGTTGCATCTCAGTGGTAAACACTTGCCTTACATGTACAAGGCCACAAGTTCAAGGCATCACAAAGTTTATAAAATATGCAATAGTATATAATACATGATATATGTATATTATATATGTACATATTTTTCCTGTATAAGGCAAACAAGTGAACCACCCTTGCTTTTTCTCTAATAATCATAAATATGAGGAAACCACAAAAACAAGGCAAGATTCACAATTCCACAAAAAGCTCAAACAGATTTTAGTGGTGTTTCTAAACTCTTCTGGTCATACTGAAGGTTCCTCTTGCTGGAATCATAATATTCTACCTTTGGAGAGAGTTGCTGTGTGCTCTGAATTTCCTCTTTACAGATGATATGCTCTAGAGGTCATAAGTTCTTCCTTTAAGATATGTGAAACAGAATTTTCATCCTCTATTAGCCTCAAAGTTCTAAGAAGGTAAATTTTATTAATTATACCCTTTTCACATTTTATTTTGAAAGTTTTAAGTATTTAATATAGTGCATGAATGTTTTGATGAGCTGTATACCTTCACCTCCACTCACTAATTTTAACATTTTGCACATATTCTTTGTAGCTCTCTCCTTTCTCACTCTTGAATAATTATATTCACATTTCATATAAATAATAAAATTTTCATAATCCCTACTGTACCATTTGATAATTGATTACCTATAATGATGTCCCTTTACTCCTAATTACTTTTACATTTGCCTAAGAATAAGAACATTGCTCTACATAAACAATAGTACAGATGTCAAATACAGAAAATTCTATATGATTTAATATATTATAATGTGCAATCTGTGTTACAATCTCACCAAGTATCCCAAAGCAATCTTTATATAGATTTGTATTTATCCAGAATCTAATCCATGATCACTCACTGCAATTACTTCATATCATTTAATTCCTCTTCATCTAAAAATACTTCTTACCTTTCTTTGTTTTTACCATCTTCATTGTTTAACAGAATGTCCTCATAATATACAGTTTTAATGCTTGCCCACCATTTGTTACATGTATTAGGTAAGAATATCATTGACCCATTGTCCCAATAGACAGTGGTGCTGGGTATCTTCTACAAGGCTCCTCAAAGGATAGGAGAGGAAAGGGTAGGAAGAAGGAATAACCAACATGGCAGATGCTTGAAAAGCTACACGAAAGTCTACTATTATAAAGTATTAAAATTCATACAAATGAATATATTATATTATAATATGTGTGTATGAATATATTATATTATAATAATATATATGATGCTTTCATATAAAAGAGTTTAACTGCTCCCTACACAGGAAGTCTGGAGTTGCCAAACACCAACCCGAGTTTCAGGAATACTTTCTCCAAGCAGTTAGGAAGTGACCTATCATCTTTCTTCTTCAAATAATTCTTCTATCCCAGTTCCTTATAGAGCAGAACAGTACTGTTTTACTCCAAAACAAAACCTGGATATTCTCTGTATTCATTAGACAAGGGTATAATTGCTCCTAAGTTCAGTGAGTGCACAGACTGAGTTTCAATATTTCTTAGGAAATATAGACCTTCAAGGATGAAAAGGATGGCTCAGTAGTTAAAAGAGTGCATACTGCTCCTGTTGAGGACCAGACTTCAGTGCCGGGCACTCAGGTCAGGTGGCTCGCAGCCATCTGTAATTCCAGCTACAGGAGATCCAACACCCTCCCTGTTCTCAGGCAACTGTAAAGACACAAGCATACCCTCTTAAAACACACATGCATACATAAAATTTTGAAAGGACAAAAAATAATTCTTAATAAAAGAAATATATGCTCTTGGTATCTCAAATAACAGATCAAGAAATGTATAATTGTAAATATGTATGGTACTATGGCTTCATGCACCTCTAAGTCTACCAACATAACAAGATTCTTTCCTAGTTTCTCCAGTTTCAGATATGTATCTATTATCCCACAGAAAGAAGCCTAGATCCAAACAATGAGACTACATTAGTTCATTTTATTAACCTTACTATATATGCAAAATGATTTTGGAATTTCATCACTGTACTATACAAACAAGGAATTATTTAAAAATATTGGAGATTGCCGGGCGGTGGTGGCACACGCCTTTAATCCCAGCACTCGGGAGGCAGAGGCAGGTGGATCTCTGTGAGTTCGAGACCAGCCTGGTCTACAAGAGTAGTTCCAGGACAGGCTCCAAAACCACAGAGAAACCCTGTCTCGAAAAACAAAAACAAAAATAAAAATATTGGAGATTTTCTTTAAGGATAAAAAATCAAATCAATATGTTTAAAAGTTATACATTGTTACTTAAAACCAGAATGGTCTTATTTACAAAAGGGTTTAATATCCCTCATCCTGTTATAGCTTAAAATGTAAGATACATTATAAACCCTTCACTCCTTTATTGGATAGTAATAGATTTTATATTTTCATTTTTTATATTTTCATTTTTTGAGTATTTTCCAGACCTATGGTCAGATTTGAAGCCATAGCAAACAGGTGCTTGCTGCATTTCCTAAAGAAATGCCTGTGGACATGGCCCTATGATAGTCACCATGTGGTTATATACAAAGAGACACCACTGGGACCCAATCTTAGAACTAGATTGAAAAAAAAATAAGTGCTTTGAACCACTGATGTTAATACTGCCAACACTCAAACTCCAAAGAATTCCACCTGTGGGCTCTCCCTTCTCAATGCAAACACATAACGAATCTTGCTGGGTGATTATGCACCAGCACCGGAATTCTAATGCCAACCTCATTAAAGACCTACAAAAGCAAGAAGTTGACAGAATAAACAGAGAGTTGCTATAGCAGCCAACATGTCAATTATAGATTTCTTGTGAAGCCCATGCCCTTCCAAAAAGTATTAGCCTCAGCACATCTAACTCATGTAATTCAGTTGAATTCTAGCCTCATGCCAGAATTACTAATATCATCTATTGATTAGGAGCCTCAAATTCACCATGGAATGTCGGGGAGCAGAAAGAGAAGAATGACTTATACTGGAAGTTATGGTCACTATTTTCCCATCGATCAGTTCAGAACTATCACCTGATTTTCTGAAGCTGACCTAAGTTCCTGCTCTTTGGAATTAGACCAACATGCACTCAGACAGCCACTGACATCAACGGTGATTATCTTTATATTCTCTCAACACACACCCAAGGGATCATTTTTCCTGCATAATGGGATGGTCTATCCAAGCTACTGCCTTCAAAATGTGAGCTGTATTTTGTCAATATCACTCTGCCTTTGCAAGGATTGAGAACAAATCCTTTTGTTTCTTATACCTGGAAAAGACTGCATGATGATTTATCAGAGAAGCCTTCAAAACA
>NC_022031.1:73588-90073 GCF_000317375.1 Microtus ochrogaster
GTTAAGATAATCCTACTTAATAAAATTGTCTCTGACTATTTGTAACTAACACCTGTATAAAAACTTCAAGAAAACCCAGGTGGTCACATGCCTTTAACCCAGCACCCAAAAGGCAGTGGCAGGTGGATTTCTGTGAGTTCTCAGCCAGTCTGTCCTACAGTCCTACAGAGCTTGTTCTGGGACCAGCCAAGGCTACACAAAGAAACTCTATCTGAAAAAAAAAAAGAATAGGAACTTCAAGGAAAGAGGAATCATTAGTTAATTATAAAGGATAAAGTAACACACTATTCAAAACTGGTATTCCTGTGTGTGTGTGTGTGTGTGTGTGTGTGTGTGTGTGTGTATGCACGCCCTGCACTGGAGATTGAATTTAGGACTTCATACTAAGTAAGGACTCAACCATTGAATAATACCCTACTGCTTGTTTTGTTTGTTTTTGGAGATGGGGTTTCTTTGTGTAAATGTGGAGCCTATACTGGAGCTCACTCTGTGACCAGGCTAGCCTCGAACCCACAGATATCTGCCTGGTTCTGCCTCTAAAGTGCTGGTATGCACCACCACCTCCCAGTTTGTTTTACATTTTATATTGAAGATAATATCACTAAAATATCCAGGAAGGTCTTGGATTTGCTCTCTAGCTCAGTCAGCTCTAGAATTTGGAAATACTCCTGCAAGTCCTCCTAAGAAGCTGAGATTATAGGCTAACACCACCAGAGGCAGCTCAGATACTTTTTTATGTCCATTGGTATTTTGTGTGCATGTATGTCTGTGTGAAGGTGTCAGATCCCCTGAAACTAGAGTTAGAGATGCTGTGAGCTGCCATATGGGAACAGGGAATTGAATCCAGGTCCTCAGGAAAAGCAGTCAGTGCTTTTAACTGTGAGACATCTCTTCAACCATCAGATATTTCTTAATGTTTATGGTTAGCCTTACACTTATTTTGGTACTGAATAATAAAGAAGCTGAAAACAGTGCGCTGCCATTATGCCTTGCTGACCACATTGTGGTCTCACTGAGCTATAGCAAATATACCATAAACTGGAGGCTTATAGACTTTAACATGTGTTCCCAACAGGTCTGAAAACTAGGAGATGAAAGACTTGAGGGACAGATTTCTAGCTGTGTCATCGCACACAGAAGAGCAAGCGCACTCTCTTGGGTCTCTTTTATGAGGCACCAACCCATTTACCAGGATCCATTCTCAAGACCTAATCCCTCTCTATTGCCATCACCTAGTTCTGTCATTGTAGGGCTTCAGCACATGCATTGGGGACGTGTGTAAACTTCAGTTCATTAGAGTGCCACAGCAAAAATATTAGGACATCATGGCTCAACTAGTGGATTTTGACCAAAATTATCATAATTCATAGATGGTAGTCTCCAACTAAGAAAATTAAAGTGTTCAGGAAAAGTCTAACAGAGACTTGAACAAGAGCCACATCATTGCTTTGTGCTGCTTTCTGTCGCAATATTTTGCAGTAAACTCTCCCTTTGTAGAAAACACCTCCCCTAAGTTTTAACTAATCAACTTGCCCAAGGACAAAGCTATGCTTCCTTGTTGCTATGTCTGCAGTGACTTCTGCATTCCCATCCCTTCCGTTAATTCCAGAACCAACCTTCGGCACATGTGACTCAACAACAGCCCTGCTTTTAATTAAGCTAAATACACCTGAGTCATTCTTTTATCAGATGATATTGAATCTATTCCCTTAATGGTTGGCTCCCATTTACAGAAAGCATTGAAACAAATTAAATGACCACCACACTGGATATAAACAGCCACATCCAAAATGTTAGAAGTTTCAGTAAAGCCATTAACCTACTTTCCATAATAAACAGAAGACAGGAATCTGAAACAAAGAAGGGAGTTGTGTTGCAGTATAACCTGATTTGAGACTTGCAGAGAAGAGACTTGTAGTGAGTGGTACTTGGATAGTATTTAAAACAAGGCTCCTACAGAATAGCATTATTAAGACAATCATGAAAATGTTATTGTGGACTGGGTGTTAGATGGTATCAATAAATTATAATTTGTATCAGAAATGTAGATATTTTATTAAGGATGTATATTAAGAATTTATTTAAGTAATATCTTAGATTTCCTTTTAAAGACAAAAACAAATCAGTGAAAGCAAGGAAACCTTAGCAATCTTTTTACTTCACTGACACCCTTCTTCCAAATCAGTTCAAATAGACCATGACAAAATTTTAAGTTTGATATTTTTATGCTTTGATATAAATATTTGAGTCTTCCACAGCTCTTGGGATGCTCTTTCAGGAGAGGACCTTTCTTGTGCATTCTAAATAAAAACTCAGCAATATATTTGAGAAGATAGCAATTTATTTGGTGGTACAATAAGTGGGAAAGAGTTGTTCATTGCTCTGGTTTTGCTGAACAGAACCTTAAAAATGAGTGGTTTCTCAGCCCATAATTCAGAAACAACCAGCACCCCCAAAAAACTGAAAAAAGAAAGAATCCTTCAAGATGTGAAAAGACAAAGAAAACTGAAATGAGATTCTATGTTCTTCAGTTTCATTTAAGACTGTGTTTTTAATGAATTGAATTTTTTATCAAGTAGCCTTTCAAAATGCTGCTATGTCTTTTCATTTAGTTCTGTTTGATAATATACTAGGAAAGAGTGGGGGAAGTTCAGAGGGTCAAAGAATTAGTTAATAAAGAACACACAAAAAGATCTCTCTGGAAGCCAATGTCATGTAACCCTTTTAGAGTCAAGGTTAAAGTCCTTTTCCTCTTGAAATCTTACTCCTTCCCTACCCATTGTAACAGAAGAATTTTTAAGCAACAAACAATGAATGTTAGCTAAATAGTCATAGTAGGGCTCCCCTTTTAAAGGAAAGAGCTTGTGTAAGAAATAGAATAGGTCATATTTCCAGACTTCTTTTCTGGGCACTTCTAGGACCATCACACTTGTATGCTCACGCAAGACTTATGAACTAAGAAACTGAGTGGAAACCCCAGGGCAACCAAACTCTTAGCTTCAATAATGTCCAACTAATATTCTCCATGGATGTTAAGCTGCAAAGCAACTCAGAAAGAGAGGGAAAATGTTGTAGTAATGGCTTCCAAGACAGCAAATAATTTTTCAACATCTTCAATATAATGAAAAGATTAAGTTTATTAGGTTCAGACCAGTCTCTTATGATTAGAGTGAGTTCATTTCCCGAAGTTCAATTACAAAACCATCAATAGGATTTACTAATTTCACTAAGTCTCTTTGCTTCTGGGGCAAATTATTTTAATTACTAATGTACATAACTCACACAGAGGCATAAAGAAAATCTTAGGTACAAAAAAAGGACATAAAAATTAACTAAATGTTTTTGAGTTGTAGATAATTAATATCTGAGGAAAATAATAAAATACTATTTATTCATCATCTCAAAAATAGTGGTAAAATACAAACATGGAAAGATTGTATGTTAGAAAGACGATGACTGCATTTGCTTTCTGGACACTGCAGTGAAATGGCATATATGGGCTCACAAGGCAAGCGACAGCATACAGAAGACATACAAGAGTTCCAGCCAGATACATTATCAGCATGAGGACAGGAAGTACATACAATGTTCCATCCTAAAGGAGGAACTTTGGCAATTGGCAGTCTCTTGGAGAGGCCATATCATTTTTTAGATATGTGGCTCCTACTAGGTCAACCAAGATCCAGTGGACAGTTCCACACGCAAGAGTATATGGGCAGCACAGTTGAACTCAGTGGGTTAAAATGTAAAAAGGGGACACAAAGTCAGGTGGGTAGGGAAAGGGTGCAGGGGTGAATGTAATCAAAATATGTTGTATTAAATCCTCAAAAAGCTAATAAAGATAAAAATAATGCTAACATATAAACAACACAGACTGCAATGTTAGCAAAAAACACCAGATCTCTCTTCTATGGGTTGACTTTCTTGTCAAATAATACATATTTATATTTCTACTAAATACTATTTTTTATTTCTTACCAATCTATACAGATATAAGCATGTCAAAAATAAAACTACTAATCAATTAGCTATTTTTTCACGTGTGATTTTGTAACTACAAAATATCCTAAATTTCTAAATACCTAACAACATCTGTGCTGTCTTTTTGTTGCTTTCATTAATTAATAAAGAAACTGCTTTGGGCCTGTTAATAGGGAAGAACTTAGGTAGGCAGGGAAGAGAGAAGTGAATGCTGGGAGAAAGAAGGGAGGAGTCAGAGAGATACCATGGAACTGCTGCTAAAACTTTGTGTGTAGACCATGACTACACATTTGTGATAATGCAAAGATTAATGGAGATGGGTTAAATTAAATTGTAAGAGTTAGCCAGTAAGAAGTTGGAGCTAATGGGCCAAGCTGTGATTTAATTAACATAGTTTTTGTGTGATTATTTCGGGGCTAAGCTAACCAGGCAGTGGGGACGAACAAACAGCTCCCTGCAACACATCTGTGACTCATTTCTTTCTAATTTTTTCTGTAATCAGATGAAGTCAGATTCAAGCAATTCAAGTGCAGCAATATTGTTTCATATCTTAGTAACTTTTAATAATTACTGTGGGATTATTTCCCAGATATTTGATTTATTAATAGCAAAATCATATGACTGTATTAGATGACATCAGCACCCAAAGCAACTGTTATTCTCCAATCTGGAAGGAAACCAACCCCTCAGGCCTCTTCTCAGAGACAAGTGCAATAGGCTGAGCTAGAGAAATAAAAAGGATGCTAATACAACTTTGACTTCCACAAGTTCAGCTTGTTGCCATTGAAGGAAACAAAGTTTGCCTTTGTTCTCCAACTAGTGTGAATCCTATTGACTTCTGTCCTTTGAGAGATGAATAAAACATAAATAAACAATATCATGTCTGACACATGCTTTCAATATGAACTCAGCAGAAATGGCTGTAAGTACTGACACAGAGCTTGGAGATTTGTAATCATCTCAACAAAGTGTTGCTGTTTATTATAATTATTGTTGTAAGCATTTATTGATCTATCATGTGAATCATGCATCCAAGTGTTATTAGAAAACTAATAACGGTATTTGTCACTTGGCCTTGCTCTTTAAATGTTTCAGTGTGTTACAGCCATAAACACAGCCACAGAACCTACAATTAATTGTGTGTTTATAATGATGAAAGACACTTGTATATGGTAACCTGTCAGTTAAACAAAATCCCTATGCTACTATCCCTATTCTACAGTAGACTTTAAGGGTACCTGTTCTTTAATCTGAGTGATTTCCAGTAGCCATCAAAAGCATTTGCTACAGGAAAATATGATTACAATATACTCTGTTTTATGATAACATGAGCCAAGAAATTCCATTTCATTTTCAGAGGCAATGTGTGGTTGTTTGGTTCTGGTTTTCTTTCTATTATTTGCAAACAACTGTGCCCTAACTGATTTAAAAGATGATTGTCATCTTGTAAAGTTAATAACATTTTATTATGGAAGAAGGGCTGTGTTTTTCTTCATTTTATACTTTTTAGACAATAAGGAGAAACTTAGCTGGGTTCATAGTATAATAATACTAAAACTTCATTAAAGAGGTAGCTGTGGAATAGCTGAGCCAACAGAAGTAAGTAAATGGACAAAGTGCTGCATAGGAAAGAACTTTCCTGTTTCTAATTTGCCATAATTTCCCAGAACAAGAAGCATGGTAGCACATTGCAATGCCAAAAGATAATAAAAGGCATTAATTAATATAGACCCATACCTTTTAATTCATTTCAACCTCTCTTCCAGTTGACAATAACTCATTATCTTTCTGTTTTGCAGTACTTTATATTAGCCTATTTGCTCCCTGCTTGGCATCACTGGAACAACCATGCAGAAGTGCAGTGAGGTGGCTATCATCCAAAAAGCCAAGAGAAAACAATTGAAGCCACTCATTTGCTATTTGTCTCTGTGTGCACTGACTTCCTTATCACATTCCTGTCCGGCAGGAAGGCACAGTCACTAGAGAGTGAGAAAGGAGGACCGTAGAATGAGTGTTTTGTTTTGTGCTCACAAGAGCAATAGATCTCGCTGACCTGCCAATCGTAGCTGTTAGAGACATTATGCCATGACTGAAGGCCCTGTCCTCCAAGAGAGCTGAAGAATGTATAGGGACGGCACACAGCCTGGGAAGAAGGGTGTGGCAGAGAAAGATTTTAGTTACACAGGCAAGCAAACTACCCTACTGGGAAGGAAGACGCTCTCACATTTGTACTGAGAGATGGCTTTTGAGGGGGAGAAAATGGTAATTTCCAGACCCTGCCGATTTCCATACTGTACTCTCGCTGTATCATAGTCGTAGGCCTGTTCAATGATAGGAACAATAATTTCTGATCTTGATGCTCGAGGAATAATTTTATTGATCTCCACTTTATTTTTTTATTTTTCCAGTGATTCAGCAGGTCAGAAATGCTCCCGTTCCAGTAGTTTCCTATCATTTAGCAAGTCATCCAGAGTGTTAAAAAGCCTTTACAAGTTAATGGGAACTGCAGAGTGATTTCAGCACCAAGGAGAGTGCTCTGTCTTTCCCCCTTGTGCGGTTGAGCTGTGCAAAATGTTAAAAAGAAATTTTAGAACATAAATTAATAGCTACCAAAAAGCTTACTAATGGAATAAAACTTAATGTTGATACCTTTAAAATTAGACAGTGTTTCATACATGTTCATGAATGCAACAGCGTTCTTTTTTTTCATCTCTGAGATGGAAGTAGCTATTCCTCGCTATTTTAAAATATTTAAGCCACAATTTCTCCGTGGATTTAGGTTAATTTGATGGCAACACAATAGAATTCAGTCATTTTGGATTAAAATTTCATAAGCACAAGTCCAAAAAATATCATTGCTGCTGTTTCTTTGGTGTTGTCAACATGCTCAATAAATGAATGAATTGAGAAATAATAGACTAAAAGTATGTTTAAGTGAATGAATGAATGAATGCCTTGTTTGTAACTGGTTTCCAATGCCCTTTGCATGCCATACTGCTTAATCTGAGCTGTGAATGCAACTCTCTTACTCCTTTGCATCATGTCCTTAGATGGAACACATCTCTGTGCCCAAGTAGTCAAGGGTTTCCTTTGCTGTGCTGAAGAGAGAAAAGGCCAGGCTCCCTGTCCTATGAGACTCTCCTGAGTTCATGGACTCGGGAGTCCAACTACACAAGGAGGAAAGAACAGTAGGCCTGCTCATTCCTGAGCTGCCACCACAGCCAGACATGAGCTGGTTTGGGAAGTCCATAATCTGTTAGGGAAGTCAGCATCCACCAAGGACAGGGCCAAAGGTGAAAGAGAAAACAAGAAAAGGTAACAACACGGGCTTTAAACAGATTCTCCCGACTGGGCATTGGGATGGCTTCTCAGACCCCTGAGTCTTTCCCTTCTCCTCGTCAGTCTATGCAATGACACATGTTTGAGCAAAGTATAGCCTCCTGGGTACAGGTAGGCACAGCCCAGTCCTTAGCCCCTAGGAGGCTTCCAGGCTAAGGCGCCACTCCACTTGGACTGTACTATCAGGCTCTAAAATGGGGGGAGCTTCCAGGCAAGGACTGATTTCCATTTCAAACTGCATTCTGGTACTTTGTACTCCAGCACCATTGGCCGATCAATATTTAATGCTTGGAGATTCTGACTCTGCGGGAGTCATGTCAGGGGACCCTGGGAGCCAATCTGCTTGAGCTTCTGCGTGATAATTATTCATAGGCTCCTGCCTCCTGCTCTTTCTCTAGCACGGTCCCACTCTGCAGACTCAGTGCCTTACTCAGACTCCTCTCTCGCTCTCGCCGCAGCTACAGCAGGACCCTTCTTTGCCTTCGCCACCGCTCCACGCGTGCACATCCCTACAATGGCTAAAACAGCAATGGGTAAGAATCGCGCTTCTCTCTCCCCAAGCTCAAGCAGAAGCCCTTCTCTCTGAGGGCTCTGAAGACATTGAGAGGTGTTTTATAAAGGAAAAGACATTCATGATACATGGGATCTGGAAAGGTCGGAGGCAGGAGGAGGAGATGAAAGGGTAACGAGGAGGTCTTTGAAAACATAAAGCAAAGGATTTGTTTTTTAAAAGATAGACATAGATAAGTTGGCCTCCGATGGGTAAGAATTTTATTCTACTTCAATATTTAAAATTAAAATGCCATGGGAGGGGAGGGGGCTACCTTAACTCTGCCTTCAGTGAGATGAAGGGACATTTCAGAAAGTGGTTTGTAACGTCTTATATTCGTTCTGTAGTTTATAAAGAAAATAGAACGGGAAGGGGTTGAGGTTGGGAGAAAAGAGAAAATGCAAAGTCAAAGCGGTCCCATCCGGGCGGTTTGAGCAATGGGTGGGAACGGGGGAGGGGAGTGGACACATTTAATGGTATTGTCTCTGTTGGAAAAACCGCTAGTCTTGGGGCGCGGTGCGGGGAGGTAAGCGGCCAGAGGGGTGGGGTAAGACCTTAGCTTCTTTGTTTTAGGAAGAGGGAGGGGAAGGAGGAAGAGGGCGTGGAGGGCAGGGATGGGCAGCTGCAGGGGCGGAGAAGCGTGTGAGGCAGGGAGGGGTAGAGGGACCAGGCTCCCAAGACGCCGGGGTGGGGTTTCTTTGTGTGTGGAGATACGGTCCCCCGGGTGGGGAGGGGGGCACCTGCAGCGCTGGGCACACTGTGTGGACCGCCCCACCCTGTGCGGAGTCAAGAGGTCTCCACCCTGACCTAGCTGCGCGCTCTCAGTGGAAAGGGGGGCGGGTGGGGAGCGCAGCGCGACACCAGAGAACCCAGCCCTGCGGGGACAGAGGAGCCCCGCCACGCCCCGTGCACACACTAGCAGCCTGCTTATGCCAGAGACCTGACCGCTAACCTCGGCTGCCGCACCCTGGCCTCATTGTTCTCCAGTAGGGCTAGAGGAGAGTGGGTTAACATATTTTTCAAAACCACATTAAATAGGATATTCAGACATAATAGCAAAAAGAAAAGGAAAAAAAAAGGAAAAAAGGGTTACTCCAAACTCCTTAGGTCGTTTCAGGGCGGGGGGCGGGGGAAGAAGAAGTTTAGGGGAACCTAGAAGGCTGTACAGAAAATAATACAGATTAAGAAGTGTGAGTATGATTAAAGGCAAAAGAGGTCAAGGTCTTTAAGAGGAACCACGTGCAATTTCCATTTTGTGGGTCGGACAGGGCCAATTATTAGGAAGTCTTTTGAGCTATGTAAAACCGCAGGAGATTCCAGATCCAGAGCCTTCGTCCTGAATAGGTCCTGTGCCTTGCGTGCGTGGCCCAAGGGTGAATAGACTGTGAGGGGCCTGTACCCAGGAGGAGACTGGAAGTCCCCTCCCCCATGCCCGGCTCTGGTTGCGGAGCAGGGAAAAAGATGTGGACTGGCTCCACCCTGCCCTGCCCCACCCTGTCCGTGGAACCCCGCAGATTCAGATTCCAGGCTGACTGACCATGAACTTGGGTGGGGCTCCTGAACAGTATGCAGCACAGACACCCTTCTTCCAAGCCCTGCTACCCAGAACAGCCCTGAACCCCTCAGGGGATGCAGACACCTGGCCTCGCTCATGGTCTGCAGCGCCAAGCCCCTCCCAGCGGAGGGGTGGCTGTGCAGAAAGGCGAGCCCCGCCCGGCCACACAAAGACGCGGCCGCGCCCTGCCAGACCTTGGACCACAGAGGTGACCCCTTCTCTGTAGTTCGAGAAGGTGTCCTCGCCCACGCACAGCCCACAGAGCCCAGGGACCTTATCCCCAGCCCAAGCCCATGGTCCACTGTGTTCCAGGAAAGAGACCCCCATTGAGGGTCCTCCAGTGGGGCGTGGCTCGGCCCCACCCCTCGCTGCTAGACCGGGAGTGGCGAGCCAGGCTGGCGCGCACGTGGTGATCCCGCGCGTGGACTGCGGCCAGCCCTGCAGCGCTCGCCTTTCGGAACTGGGCGTTCGCCCCCGCAGGAGCATCCCTGGAGAGGGTTCTGCGCAGTGTCCTGAGCTACTCCCGCTTGCCACGATTCGCAGTCAATCAGCCTGTCCAGGGGGCTTCTGATGTGGGTTGGGGTGATCTTCATGCACTGTACTCCCACCAAGAGGTTTTAGCTGCAGATGACTGGCTAGTTACTCTTCATCACCAGAACTGTGATTCCAAGTCACCCTGATTGTTATTCCAATATTCACTCTCTCCTTAGTCTCGGCTGTTCAAAAAGGATGCTCGTCCTTTTGATACTGATAAACCCCTTGCCACTAATTCTTCCTGATCATCTTTCCCTGCCTCCACCTCCTCCCCACCCACAACCCAAAGATGATTTTGTCTCCTATTATTCAAGTTTCTATCAAGCAAATACGTTTTGGCTTCCCTTTGCTGTTGTATGTTCATGAGGCTGGGACGCATGTGCTGGTACTTGCTAAGGGCAGCCTCCTGTGCGCCAAAGATCGCTGAATAATTCTCCACAGAACTGTTTGTGGTTTCAATGGGCAAAAACTATATAATCGAGATTATACCCCTCCACAAGAGGGTACATCTATAAACATTTAAATATAGGTTTTGCACACAATTTTTATTGTTTTTTCCCAAAATCTGCTCTTAGAAGTGCTTTTTGATACAGTCTCAATTCTACCCAGAAACAGGATCGTGAAATAGTAACCGCCAACCAATGAAACGCCCACCCCACATATGACAAGTGCAAAGGTCTTTCTGCCTTAGGCTGCACTCGTGAACGTGAAAAGAAACACTACCTCTGCAGTGAGAAAAGTGCCATTTTGGCTTTTGGGTTTTGTTTTTTTTAAAAAAAAAAATCCCAACTGCAAAGAATAATCAATTACTGTACAAGGCAAGTGCTTTTCTCCTGATTCCTTAAACAATTAGTGCAATCAGTAAGCTCGTGCTAAGTACGTATTGCCTACTCTCTTCTCAAATGGAGCCGCAGTATAAATTGATGCATGCATAACTAGAAATAAAAAGCTGAAGATTTTACAAGGATGTTGGGGTGGGGGGACTGAAAGAATAAACGGGGCTTTGTCAACTGATTTCACATATCTAACTCATACTAGTTGGGTGGGCGGCAGCAAGCTTGCTACGCCCAGGGAAGCACAACGGAGATCATTGCCTGTGCTGTGATGGAAATCTATGACGGAAAGTCCATTTCAAAATGATAGTTAATACTGAATGCTTTGTAATTTTAAAAAACAACTAAAATCCTGACCTCTGTTTGGCCAAAATTTCTAACGGTTTTGCACTGACTTACAGACAGATCTCAGGTAAATTTTCTATGACGAGAGGAAAGAGGCATGCTTTCTGTTAGAGCTGTTGCTATTTCTTAATAATTTAGAATGTTTAGCATAATTTAACTTTTTGTCTTTAAAAGTGTTATCATTACTTTTGGTTTTAAATTTTTAATTGTTTATGGATTAAGTTAGAAGAATAAGCCTTAGGTCATTTGGAACGGTTTGACTTTAATCAAATTCTCATTGTCAGTCATAAAAAAAAAATGCTACAAGGAGTTCCCTCCAGAATGTCATGAAGCTGGTTCATATAATAACATAGTTTCCTTTTGTAATTTAGGATCAAAATAGTTACTTAGTTCTGTGATTATTTGATGATATCTATCAAGCAAGATTTTTACATAAAACCCAAATTACTAAATATAAAATGGACGGTGAATTCATCTCGAATGTCTTTTCATTGATAAATGCAGTATATCTCCAGGAAAATGCTATTATTCTATCCATTGATGGTTTTACTCTTTTAACTAAGATGGATTTCATGATCATGTCACTCCAGTAGCCAGTTGCCTGCGTACAGCTAGATAAAACTGGTCTCAGACAGAGCACGTGACAGCTAACCGCACAAACCCAGACCTGGGTGTGGCCAGCCCCACACTGATGATAGTTAACCCCAGCTCTCACCAGCCCCACACTGATGATAGTTAACCCCAGCTCTCACCAGCCCCACACAGTTAACTCCAGCTCTCACCAGCCCCACACTGATAGTTAACCCCAGCTCTCACCACTTTTATTTTGTTTGTGGAAAAACACAAATTGTTACAATGCAACCTCTAACAATCTGTGAAGTGTGCTGGTTCACAAGAAAACACTCACTAGTTAAGTGACAGAGCTATTTGCTTTCTGGTTCTCTCAACCGGAGACCAAGGAGTCTGTAGTATTTTTTCACCCCACTAGAGGGCAATCAGTTTCTCTAAGAATGATTTCAAATGGGCTTCAAAGACTAACTGTTCAATAAAATCTTTCTTTTTATTGGGATCATTCAATTGTTGATTTAATAAAGCAAAGCCATGCTCTCCCCCAGTGAGGGGGAAGGGCATCTACATCTCCACGGTGAGATGAGTGACTGTAATCTACAAGTTGGCGGAGCCCTGGAGAATTAGTCCCTTATGATCTTCCTTTCCAGTTTCATTACAGCGTAATTATAATATCATTTATGTTACTTCTGGGGTTGCATGCGGCATAAATGGTGGAAAAAGTCAGTGGTAATAGCAAAATTATTTAGGAACAGATGTTTTAATTTGTAAGTAAAGGCATAAAATAAGATCATGTTTACTTATTCATTTATTTAAATATGCTGCACGCTGGGCAGAGCCCTAATGTCAGAGTCTCCACCTTAGAGGGGGCTGCAAAAGATACAAGTAAAGCAGGCAGGAAAATGTGATCCTGAGGGCCAGACCCAACCTGACCACAACTGCTTTCCCATGTTAGAAGACTTACAAAAAGGATTTACCTTTTTAAATCCAGTCCGATAGTTTTTGTGTGTTTTCAACAATCAGGATTTACACAGGATATATTTATAAGTATATATGTTTAGAGTTGATGATTCCTGAAAGATGTTGAAAAATTAGTCTGAAAACCTCAGAATAGTTTTATTGTCTATTAAATAACTGATATCCATTTTAAGGAAGAAGAAACAAATAAGTATAAGCTAATTTTGATGGTTATCAAAGTAAATTCTTTCAATGTACAAAAAGGAAAATTCTTTTTATGTATTTTTACATAACTATAGTCTACCTCTGAGGTATTTAATAGTTTCATAATATGGTGTTTCTCAATTTCTAGTATAGTTTTCGTTGTAGTTTAGATTCTTATGGGGTAGGACTGGCTGGAGGCGGACCTTCAACTCTGAGACCCTGCTGAATGATGCCACTTCTGACCACCGAGCTATCATGGTTAGAATACAAAGCTAAGACATGCATGCACCCTCATAGGAACCTCCAATGTTATGTCTTAGGACTTTTAAACCTGTAGCAATGAATTACAGAATATTTCACTTCCAAACTCATGCACAGGGATTTAATTCCTCGGAGGATTATGTATTCTGTGCCATCATTCTTTCTTAATTAGATTGTTTCAAATATATTTATATTAAAAAACTAAACAGAAGACTTTCAAGAGAAATTGTGGGAGAAATAAGATTTTGGCTGTGTGTGTGAATGTGTCTGTGAAAAGAACATAGCTTGTGGCATAGTTAAGGGATAATAGAAAAATGGAATGATAGATTATACTAGATTACTGTTATTCTCAAATAATATGCAAAACAGAAATTCAACCAAGAGCCTTTGTAGGATAATGCACAATTTACTAGACAATTAACTTGGCATGTATAGTCCACAAGCGAAATAAAGTAAAGCAGCATTAGCTGGACTGGAGTTAGTATTTATGCATAGTTATTACATATCAGATTATTCCAACAGAGTATTCATCCTGGATTCTGAATAAAAAGAGAAGTATTAAGGACTCAGTGGGTTATAATGCCTCAATACTGGGAAAGATATTAGGTTTGGTATGGTATCACATGCCTATCAATCCCATTACTCAGGATGCTGAGGTAGGGTTGTAGGTTCAAGGCCAGCCTGGACTATATTGTAAGAACCTAATTAACAAATTAAGTAAATAATTTTTATCTTGCTTTCTTAAGTCAATAAGGGGCCTCAATTATTCAGTATTACCTTTCTAAGAAAGTTGGTCTCAAATGGAAAAAAAAAACAGGTCTTTAAGGAATATCATCAAAAAATATCATATGTCAGTTCACCCATGAAGTGGGTGGCAGACAATGAAGACATTACTACATTTCTGGAAATTCTGCCCTGCAAAAATGATACTAAACACAAAATGTCTCATTTAAACCATTATCCCAAAAAAAAACTGGAGCAGATGGTAGAATGCAGTGACAGCCCAATACTAGAGGAAGGTTGGCCTTTGGCTCGTTATTGTTTTCATTTCATCCCAGGTCTCTGGAAGCTGGAAAACTTTAGATCACTGGTTCTCAGCCTTCCTAATGCTGCAGCCCATTAATACATTCCATCATGATGTGGTGACCCCAACCACACACACAAAAAAAAATTTACTACTTCATAGTTGGCATTTTGCTACTGTTATGAATGCACAGGATATCTGATCAGAGACCCCAGAGGGTCCAGACAAACGTGTTGAGAACTGCTGTTTTAGATTGTTGCAGGTGCGAATATGTCCTTTGTTTAGGGGACTTAAGTCTGTGTTTTGTTTTGTTTTGTATTGTTTTTAAGAAAGGAGTGTTAAGACAGCAATACAGGGGTGCTGTGTATTAAGTGCTTAATCTTGGCAGTTTTAGAAATAACATTTGGAGATGACAGAAATTTAAACTGACGACCTGGAGTGAGATTTTAGTCTCGCAATCAACAGCATTGCTGGAGTGTTGCTTAAAGAATCGTTTTCCTGAGCAGGCCAACTGCATCTTTCACTCCTTCCACAGACCCCAGGCAGTTAATCTTAATCTTTAGTTTTACGAAAGAAACTGGATTTAAAAGAAAAATAGAGCCGAGGCATCTGCTTTTAATAAAACTATACATTATTTCAAGATTATCTTACTAGTTCAGAAGCAGACAGGCAGGAGCTCTGTGGGAAGGCTCTGACTCCCTGGTGCAAATTTTTTAATTATCTTTAATAAAAGAATCAGGCCTTGTCATTTGTCAAGGAGATATTTGCAGCAGTAAAACCTGTGTTTATAATAACCCATTTTTATTAGTCATGATTAAAGATAACATTTTGTGTACATTTGTTCTTGCAAAACACATTTATGTCGATGTAAAGGTTAATTAATGCATCCTGGCACTCACTGTGCTAGTCCTGGAAACAGCCCATCCAGGGCCTGTGCCTGAGAGAAGCACCATCGTGCTATGAAGCAGAACCAAATCCCTAAGAATTTGTTCATCTACAGTGTTGTTGACCTTAGGAAAATTGTAAGTTCCAAAATTTGCCTTTCGACAACAAATAGATAATTACGGTTCTCAACACATTAAGAATGGATTGTTTCAATACTGAATGTCATTTTTGCTGGGTCATACTGCAATGCCTTTATGAAGATCCACTTGGAAATTATCCTTCTACAATAATTATACTTGGGGTCTTGGAGACGATGCTGTGTTCTCAGTTGTTCAAGAACCTGGGAAAAAGACAGATCATCAACACTGTGAACCTATGAGTCAATTAAATGTCCTTATGTTAAGATAAAGATACTTAGATTAAATCTAACTCTTATCCCCAAAATACATTTTATAAGAGATATTTTAAAGAATACATTATTGTCATTAGTAATCTCTTCACCCTTTTTAGAAGATTTTATTTTTCTATGAACATCAACTATAAAGTTTAATTTCTATTGAATAAAATTTCCCACAGCAAATAGTCTAATAGTCTGCCAGTTTAAAAGAAACATAACTTCCATGGAACAAAAAACCAACTGGAGATTATATACATATATGTATATATATTCTAAAATTGAGGCCAGCACAACACAATTATCTATTGCCATTCTATAGCTCCCATAGCCAGCAACCAGCTGACATCCTCTTAACAAACGCTCCAAATTACCAATCAATTCAAGTCTGGCAGATCACAAGACCCACATTCCTGTCTCTTGAAAATGTTTCTTTTCATTCTACTTCAGCCAAAACAAACTCTTTCATTTACAGTTTTAAGAAATGAGCATATAAGCACAGAATAATGGGGGCTGTTTGGCTATTGTTTGTTTGCTCTTAATAGATGGCTCAGCGGTTGAGAGCACTGGTTGCACTTCCGGAGGATCCAGAACCTACATGGTAGCTAACAACAATCAGTAACTCCAGTTCCAGGAAAGCCAAGGCCCCAGAAAACCTCTGCAGGCCCCAGACACACAGGTGGTACACAAACAGACTTGCATACAAAGCACCCAGACACATAAATATTTTTAATTAGACAGTATGATCTGTCTATTTGGGCAAACATTCACTTGTTTTGTACATTCTTTTTAAAACTTTTATTAAATAATTTTTTCATTCATTTTTGCATACTGACCACAGTTTCCTATTCCCGCTCTCCACCTGTTCCTTCTCTCCAATTCCCCTCCCATTTATGCCCCTCCATCTCCTTCTCCGTTCAGAAAGGGGCAGGCCTCCCATGGGCATCAAAAAAGCACCATCTGCCCTTTTAAAGTCTATGTAATCCCTATGCTTTGGACACAGCATAGAAGCAACTCTATTAAGGGTGAGCAAATTAAACCTAGAAGAATGGACTC
>NC_022031.1:90173-98747 GCF_000317375.1 Microtus ochrogaster
ATTTGATGTGAATAGAAAATGTATTACAGTTAGTACTTGTCCCTCCATCCTGAAGTCAAACATATGCAAAGAAGAAAAGTACATGCTAGGTTTATTTTTCTGCAACCCTAAATCATGTCACTTAAGAATGTCATTTAATAGCCCTTACATAAAACTAAAAAGCTATATACTTACTCTTAGTATGTGAATGCTGACTCTATTCAGAAGCCTGTGCCATGTATCCTAAGAGTATAAATTGGTTTTGTCCTCACCCTTGGATAATTTACTATTTTGAAAATAACAAGATCTTATACATAATAACAAAACAGAAAGGCAATAGCAAAAGTTATAAATACATAGACAGCTTCTGCATTTTAACAGTGCTGTTACAGCTTCCAAGCTATCAGGCAAGTCGGTGCATAACAGGAGCATCAGTGGGGAAGGACTGAGATCCCTGAGATGCTGCAAGTCACTTCCACTTGGAATCCTTTGGTTAAAACATGTATGAGAGTTTCCTGAGCAACAGCAGCCCTTTGGGGAGAGGTTCTGTCCTGAGGGTTTGAAGTTGGACCCATGAATTGCCATATCTAGTTGCTAGATGGTGCTACTGCGACTGGTCTAGACCCACACCAGAATAAAACACACAGCATAGTAGTGACCAGGGAGGAGCCCCAGTGGTCCTGCAGGGGGCTGGCTCCTTCCTTGCTCTGCCCTTGTTCAGTGCAGACTACTTGGCTTCCTCATTCTTACTATACCTTGGTCATGGTGATTTCCTTTGTGACTCTCTCTAACCAATCACTAGAGAAACAGTAATGCTATCTGCCTTGTCTATGTCAGAAAGTGATTGTCAGGATCCAGGAAGTAAATGTGAAAATGAAATGATTAGTGTTTGTCAGGTAACCGTGTAAATGCAAGAGCTTGTGTTATTTTGTCATTAACTATAATAGCTCTGAGTGTGTGTGTGTGTGCGCGCACGCGCGCGCGTGTGTGTGTGTGTGTGTGTGTGTGTGTGTGTGTGTGTGTGTGTGCTGAGACAAAGTTATCACTCTGCAGCCCAGACTGACCTCAAACATATCTGTTCCTCATCCACTTTTTAACTGCTGGGACTACATGTATGCACCACCACACACAAGTTTGGGGGATAGGAGTGTCCCTGTAAACATCAACTAGCATGTATTCAGAATGAATAAAGGGGAACAAGAAACATAATCTGAACCTGAAATCATCTGCTTTTAAAAGATACATTCAAAATAGTGAAAAGTGAATTGAAATGATGATTGAATCTCTCAGGCCATAGCACATACTACTTTGAGGGGCTGGATATCAGAACCCTGCTGAGCAATCTGAGCCTTCTTCTTGAGAAGTAACAATGAAGTCACCCAGAGTTCCATTGGTATTCCTGCTCAACTTTCCTAGCCTAGACTTCTTCAGTAGAAGATGATGCCCAAGACAGGAATCACCCATCTGAGAGAACCTCTGGGCTAGCACAGACAGACAGACACAGAAAACATAAATGGGCTAATAAGAGACAGGTAGAACTCAGATTGCTTAGCCTTCACTTCCAGTTCTCCTGCAAGCATGGCCTTGACCCTTCACCTCTGAGTCAGAATCACTGAGACAGATCAAATCCTAATCAGAGGAAATACCCAGCCCAACACCCATGTGTGCTGACAGCTTCATTTTAAAAGCTGCTATTGAGATACATTAGAAAGGCAAAGCTCCCTGTCATAGGAGCGTGGAACACAAACAGATGCCAAGTCCCGAGGGAATGAAAAGGAGGCTCTTCAGTTCCCAAAAGTGCTGCAGCTGGACCTGCCTGTTCCAGGTGAGAGAGAGCCGCAGGAGTGCAAAGATGCATGGATTAGACAGATGTAGCTTTGTTCTGCTCACTCCCTACGAAGCTCTGAGCAGAATGCTCATCCATTCTACAGTATTAACACAATTCTCACCATTTCAGAATGGGAACTAATGCCTGATTATGTGTTGCTCACTGAGACAACTAGGTGAGCAATGATAGCAAGCATCTGACAGTTTAGAAAGAAATCGATCACCTTCTCTGATTCCCTGAGCCAGAAAAACATTTTTAAGATTAAACACCTTGATTCTTACGCTAACTTCTACACATAATGGTAACCATTGGAACGTACTTTGACCTATGGAAACAATTCTACTCAGTAACTCCTGATTACAGAAGGAACTTTGATATCCTACCCAGCTGCCCATGTAGTAAATCTCCAAGACAAATCCATTCTAAGCAAGGCCAGAATTTGATAGTCAATGCATATCATCTGGGGCAAAATACTATAAATAAGAAAGACAAAGTAAGGGTGCATTTTCTTATCTTTATTTCTGTCACATGTCCCTGACATTAATATCTCATCATACTTCAGCAATGTAGGTAACATCGGTAAAGTTGAATCTTCTTGCCTATTCGGAAAGATTTATCAATATAAGACATCAATTAAATCAAAAGAAATTAAAATTGACGCCAGATATGCAAAGTCTACACTTAGACCTCTTGAAGAGTAAGAAAAAGGACAATTACAACACATGAGCTCAAGCTCACATGCGTATACACACACACACACACACACACACACACACACACACACACACCTTTCCTAAAATGCTATTAACTCACCTGTTTCCCAGACCCCAGCTCTCTTGCCTTCTGCTCACTCATCCTACCCTCCAATCTCTTTGTTGCTTACCCTGCTCTCCAACTTCAATTTCCAGCATCCTTGGTATTTCTCTAAAAGAGCTATTTATAAAAAAGCATGGTATATAAACAACGGCTTATATTTATTATGTGAGTATAGATACCTTGAGAAAGCTCTGAGCTCATACTTAAGTATGTTTCAGATTAGATATGGCTTATAATAATCATAAAGAACTCAATATTTTGTCAACTTTACAGGCTATAGAGTTCAGCTGGTACACTCCTACTTTCTCATAAACATGGAATAATGAGCAGGAGGAGCTTCACGTGGAAGCACCAGTAGTATTTAAAGCCTCACAAACTCAAACCACATTGTAAGAAATGCACTTTGCTCTGAAAAATGCAGCCACTCTCCACACTTTAAAATCTCAGGAGAGCTGAAGCTCACACGGCAAACAGGCAGCAAGAAGAGTGCTTCTTCTCTCTCAGCCTTGAGAGTTGAAGTCTAATATTAAAGCAAATAAGATGAAAGTCAGGATTTTGGAGGAATTTATTTTTCCAACTTGAGGACTTAAGCAGCTTTGAAAAGAACTGGATTACATTTGCTGAAAGTTTACCAAAAATGACATATAAAAAATTAGGAGCACAAACAGTTGCAGTCTGTGATATTTATAAGCTGTATTTTAGCTTACCTATGACAAGGTCACATGCACAGACAGGCACACACACACATGCACACGCATGCATGCATACACTGTCTCTCATACTTGCACGCATGCACGCCACTTGAGAAGGAGCACTGGGCTTTTATATCTGTCTCTCATGACTGTAAAGAATTTTAAAGCTGCACAATTTAAAAGATCAAAATTAGAAGCTATTGCTCCAGAGGAAGGCCATAGCTATGATGCTGTTCTGTCCAGATCATTAACATTTTGTCATCTTTGATAAACTTTATAGCCATGAAGACACTAACTAATAATTAGCTAAGAAACCAGATTTCCTGCTGTTGCTGTGCCTTGTCCCTGAACAGACTGTGGCAGGTTCCCATGGCAATCTCCACAGCTCCCCTTGAACTTTCCTTCCTGAACTCCTCAGGATTGTCCCGTGGCAAACTTGGCAACTAGCCATGTAGTCCTATTATAGGCTTTTTCTTTTCATATTCCCTCTGCTTTCATGGTTCTACACCGTGAAATGATTTTCTTTTTCTTAATGTAAGACTCTTCTTTCTCTTCTTTTCTACTGTACCTGGGTCTTGTCTGGAGCCAGACACATTCTCTTACTTCATCTTCACCGTAGCAGGTTTGTTTCTTGCTGGATGTCTTTGGGCTAACATGCATTGATGTCTGTTACTGTGACTGTACCAAAACCAATATAAGGATTATCATCTACATTTTTACAGGTGAGAAAAGAGGAGAAACAAAATTGTGAATTTGAAATAAATTACTTTGACCCAGAGCCCACTTAGTTAATCCCAATCTACAGTCTCCTTGGACAGAATAGGGGTTCTGGTTGTTTTGGGTGGTCTTGTGGTAAGAGTGAGGTGAGGAATGGAAATCCGCAGTGAGCCACAATCAAACATGGCTGTGAAAATGGGAATGTCTTTGAGAAGAAGCTCATTGAGTAGTTCAGTAAGACAATGATGGGGAAGGATATGACAAAGCACATCATATGCACATGTATAAAATAAAGGACATATACACATGTATAAAATAAAGCACATATGCACTTGTATAAAATAAAACACATACGCACTTGTATAAAATAAAGCACATATACACATGTATAAAAATAAAGCCATGAAATCATATTTCTTTTAAACCACAATTGTAAGAATCAAAGTTCCACACACTTAGTATCTTTTTTCTATTGATAAAACACCACAATCAAAGCAACTTGAGGAGAACAGGGTTTGTTCAGCTTACAGTCCAACATCACAATCCATCATAAGGGAAGTCGAGGAAGGAACCTGGGAGCGGAAGCTAAGGCAAGGCCGTGAAAAGGTGCCACTCATTGGCTTGCTCCTCAAGGCCTTCTCAGCCTTCCTTCTTGTACCATCAGGAACCACCCACCTGGGGTGCCACCACCCCCAGTGAGAGGGCTCTACCCACATCAATCATCAGCCAAGAAGATGCTCCCACAGGCCAATCTGGAGGAGACACTTTCTCCTTTGAAGTTCCCTCTTCCCACATGACTATCTTATGTCACGCTGACATAAAACCAGCCAGCACATTAAGCTATAGCCCTTTAAAGTGTCAAAAAATAAAGATCAACTTGATGATATTTATTAGGAATATGTCAACATTTCACTTTCTCAATACATCACCTCAGCCACTACAATAATATTCTCTCCTCATTTGTAGACAAACTCATGCTCAGAAAGTATGTAACCTAAGATGAAGAAACTCATATTCGGAAGACATAAAATGTTATCTAAGATTGCTTCAATTCCAACCCTATTTTCTCCATTACTCTCAGGGCCTATTTACTCACCTCTAGCTATTATTGAGGGTGGAAGCAAGAAAAACATATAAATAAGCAGAAGAAATGTCTCATCTTTCTCCTGGCACAGTCAGATGTCTTCTCTGAGAGGAGGCCGCAATGCACAGCCAGTGAATTTAACACTACTCTCTGGGCTGCTGTCTGCACATGAATGACAGCCCCTCCCTGCTCGGCAACCAAAGGATAAGCATTTGTGGAACAACTGTTAGCTACCGAGCATGCATCCATGCAGGGGAATATCAAAGACATTAGGAGATATGCCCTCCCTGACTCTCAGGAAATGAATGGCTGAAAAGAAATGAGTAGGAAACCAAGCAATAGAGGAGAACACAACCAGCTCGAAGGGGAGCAAGCCAGGAAAGGGACGGTTTCCTTGAAAAGCCAAAGGTATCCCTAAAGCCTCTGCAATAGTAATCTTGAAGTTTGATTCTGGCTTTAGGGAAATTCATACTTAGCTTTGGGAACTACATGACATTTACAAATGGTCATTGCATCCTACCTAATAGGCCTGTCCACTATTACAGTTTGTCTGAATCTCAAAATGTGAGCTATAGTCCAAAAAAACCCTATTTTTGTGAAAAATATTTAGCATAAACAAATTCAGAGTGACTAGGACATAAAGAAGGGAAAATATTGTGTCTTTGGCTTTGTGCATCACCAATCGGTGGTATTTCATAAAAACACATTACCGTGCCAAACTCCAATTCATATGTATCTATGCAGATCAAACGCTTAATTCTATTTTTATTGTGTTTATAGCCGCATATAGTATTTGCTACCACAAATAAAGTCCATAGGCCATCCTAATCTTTCAATCCAGTTATACCAGCCTGCAATCTTTGTAGTATGAGAATGACTCTCAAAAAGAGTTCCAGATGGCATTCAAAAGGCTTATGTTTTATGTATCACTTTCTGCCTGTGAGGGAGAATATTTGAAGCTAAAAATCGACCTTTTATGGAGCATGGAGAAGAGCGGAATTTGCTCCGAGCGTTTAGCAATTTGAAATCACAGACATGGGTTGCTTCTGAAGCATTTGATAATATTCACACTGTCAGACACACAGCTACTGTGAAACACAAAGCTCCAGAAGGAAGAGAACATTATAAGCCAGAAATATGAAGGCTATACTGCTTTTACTTAATATGAGGTGCAATAAAATAATTTATCTAACATAAGGTAGATAAAGGAAGTCTTTACTTCAGAAAACAATGTGTATGTAATGGCAAAAACACTCCATTTTCAAATCGATTGAGTAAAAACCAACTATGTATGACAGTCAGAAGGATACAGAGAGGTGACGTGATATGTTCAGGCATGCAGACCTTTGGGGTTACAGATTGGCCCAATGATAGAGAGCTTGAGTCCGAGAACCAAAAAAGGGGGGGAAGGATAAGGAATTTCAGGTTTGAAAATTTCTTAAAACTCATATAATGCAATAGCAACTCATAGTTCATTTTTCTACCTGTAACAACAAAACAAAATCAATCCAGACCAAATGAGCAGCATAATCTCACTTGAAATAGTTGAAACACATTCTATACATGTATAAAATTTTAAGAAATGCCATTTTCATGAAAGCTTTGTAAGTGGAGACTGTTGAAACAGCAAATGTGCACGAGCATGGTGATGGTCAGAAGCTGCAGGAAGCAGCCCCTGGAGTCTTCCTCCAAACTCCATGCCCACAAACGTGCTAGTCTAGGTCATCAGAGGTTCTCTTCACATCCCAGGGTAGACTGCTTTGAAAGTCTTCCCCTAAGTTATCTGGAGGACATTATTGACTACAAAGGTCTGCTACTAAGAAAAGAAACCATTTTTATTATGCATCAAAAACATACAAGCAGATTTAAAAACAGGAGAATTAAATGTTAGTAAAAATCACAGCTTTCTTCTAAAAGCTCGCCTTTCTCCAAGCACGGCACCCCATTTGTCCTCCTCCCTGCTCCTGCTGTGCCCTCCGGCCACAACAACCACCACCTCCAAAGCAAGGGAGGAGCCCAGGGTGAGACTTCCATAGATAGAGCAGGAGATCATCTTTAGGCAATTTTCTCTGTTGTTTGGACTCCAAAATGGTGACTGATTATTATAACTGTAAGAAACCAAGTACCAACTTATCAATAATCTGTGCTTCTCTATATCAGTGCATTTAAAGTAATTCTTTGAAGTGAATACTTACTGATCTGCATCAACCGGCTCTTAAAAGGAGAGAAAAATGAAAGTGCAATAACCAAAATAAGTAAAACTCCTCACAGCATGCTTCCCAGAAACACAAAGAGAACCTCCTGATCTTATCGGAATCCTTACTGCTATCCTTCAGGTTAGCCATGGTTAGAAAACTACCTGCAGAAAAGCATGACTGCTCCTAGATCTTTTCAGCTTTCCTGTATCGTATCAAGAATAATCTGCTGATTATTTCAAGTGAACCAAACCCAGTCCTCAACAGTACTATCTTGTAAATGTGAATCACTTACAATCAAAGGCGTGATGGTGGGAGTGGACCTTGAAAGTGTAGCGACTTTACATTTACCATGGCAACAGCACACAGACCTAACTGCTGACAACACTGGCCATTTCTTTAAATTTAAATTGTATTTTTTTACTCAACTTCATTAAGAAAGAATTTACAAATAAAATATATATGTATGTATGTATGTGACTCAATGTGATGTCCTAACATATTTATTTATACACTGGCAAATGATAAAAAATCTAATTAGCATATCTCTCTGTCCATGCTTACCTTTGAGTGTGTGCAGAGAACATGTACTTTTGTCAAGTACATAGTCCTTTGTAATGAAATTCCTGAAATCATTTGTAAACAAGATAGTTATAGCCTCTGACAGCATCCGTATTTCCTGCTTGGGTTTACCCTTACGTACATTCCTTGTGTTCTCTTTAAATACAAAAGAGCCATAAAGCGTGGATGCCACTGTAACTGCCAGACTCATGGGACTTGCGTTCACTAGAAAAATTTTTCCTGACTTTTGTGTTTTGTTTGCATACACATAGCATACATGCATAAACCCTCATAAACACACACTTCTTCAGTGACTGACTAGTATAAACTCTAATAGTGTGACTTGGAGATCCAGCCGCTAGGACAGCACTGTGGAAGATCTGAATACAGGGATTTTGATACACTGTCAAAGGAGACCTTGTGTTTCTCTTATATTTGGAGAAGCAGGGAAAATGTAGTTCCTGCATGGAGTTTCTGTGGCTTGTGCTTGAAATAGTTACCTTCCACTAATCACAAGTAAACAAAACTGCCAAGACTACAATTTAAATACCACTCAGACAAGAACTCTATCTGGTGGGAACAAACATCACAAGTATTATTTGGCAATAATACTAAATTAAAATACTTTTATTCACAGTTGATATCAACACCAATATACATGGCGTGGGTCTTTTTGATGTTGAGACAGATATCACCAGGTTG
>NC_022031.1:98847-101432 GCF_000317375.1 Microtus ochrogaster
TGTGTGTGTGTGTGTGTGTGTGTGTGTGTGTGTGTGTAGATAAGATAGACCAGGCTGACCTCAAACTCACAGAGATCTCTGCCTCTGCCTCCATGCACCACCACATCTGGTTATAGCATTGGTTTTTTTTCCAAAAAGGATTTCAAATACAAACACCTGTAAAAATCTGTGTATTGCATGCCCAAGCCTGAGCAAAATAAATCACAAAGGAAATGTTTTATCAAGGAAAAAACTAGATAAGTTTTAGTCTATCTTTAGCAGATATGTTTTTCGCTGTCTTTTCCTTGTGAAAGCTTATCTCAAGGCATAGATTTTATTAAAGATATTCTCAGGACTAAAAGAACGACGTGAAGCCATTCAAATATATTGATACTTTACACTAGTTCAAGCTGAGGTTTGCATGCAAGCATATTCTAGGAATACTCATTGAACTTTTAGGAAATGTTCAAATTGATAGAAAAATAAATAAATCACATTATACCTGCTGGAACTTGTAGCACAGGCTGCTGTAGGACCCTTCTTAATCAGACTGTTCTACATAGATTAGCATATCTCTTTAGCCAAACAGGGACACTACTTCCTAGCAGTATCTAGGGTTTAAGGTGGAAGGAAACCTTTAATGCTCACAATCAGGCTTGGTGATAAAATCTTGATACAGAAGCAGAATAAAGTGCTTCTAAGATGACTTAGCCTTGATGGACCTTGAGATTTTTCACTGGGGGGGGGGGGTTAAGTGACGACTCTCCTCCGTGTGCAAAATCTGCATCAAACCCTTCAGGAGCTACAGAGTCAAGAGAACTGTGAGCTTCTCAAGTGACACAGTTTACTGCTTCTACTGCACTATGGGTAAGAACTGGCTCATATCTGCCCATTTCTTTCCCTTGTCACTATGGCTGATGCCAAGAATCCATCTTGAAATTTAAGAGCTTCAGGGACTTTTGTAAACAGCAGTGATGGGTTGGATATACTGCTTTGATTCTCTTAAAAGTTCTTTCGTTTTACAAGAGAGCTTTGGCCTACAAAGAGAACTGGAATGCCTTGGCTGGTTAAAATGTGAGGTCTTTCAAAGCCCCTCTGCTTTGGAGACCACAATTCCTGGGGTAGAGATGAGTAGAATAAACGCGAACCAAGTCTAATTTTACACTAAACTAATTAACATCACATCATCCCAGCAGAAATATCTAGAAACATTACCTCATAACAATGGTTTTTAGGATGTTAAAAGCTCACCTTTGGGGATTATTTGGTCTTCTTTTTCAGTGTTACATATTCAGTTACATATTCATCAATAAAACTATTTCAATGCTCGCTCCCAATTTAATGTTGTATGTAGGAAGTATCTTAAGCAGATTCACACTAATCTATTTCTTTGTGTGTGTGGTGTAGTGTGGTATATGTACCTGTTAGAGGGGTAAGTGCACCCTGTGCATGTAGGTATGTATGCACATGTGTAAACACACATGTGGAGGCCAGGGATCCATGTCAAATGTCTTTCCTTGATTACCATCCACGTTTATTTTAGAGGCAGAACCTCTCATTGAATCTGAAGTTCATTGGCTGGGCTCAGTTGCCAGGTTGAATGGGCTTCAAGGATCCACCTATCTTTGCCACACACACACACACACACACACACACACACACACACACACACACACACACCCTGAGCATTAGAGTCACAGGTGTAAGCACTGGGAATCTAAACTAACCTCATCAAGCTTCTACAGTGAGAGCTTCACCAACTAAAGCATCTCCTCAAGCTCCATCTCTTTTGTCTTTAAACACCACAGGGAGCTTCAAAATCTTCATAAATAAATGCCTACATGTGTGGCTCAGCTGGTACCGTCCTTGCCTGGCCTGAAGTCAGCTTTGGGTTGGATCTTCAGTACAATGTAAACTGGACATACTGGCACATGCCCATAGTCCTGGTGTTTGAAAGACAGAGGCAAATAGGATCAGAGGCTCAAGACTTTCTTTGGCTGTAAAGTATGTTCAAGGAATGCCCAGGATGCATGAGACTCTGTCTTAAAAATAAAAATAAATAAGCAAATAATAAATAGATGTTTTCTGAGATGAAATGGTACATCTGGGTGAAAGGTAAATGATTTGGCCTTGACTTAGTGAACAAACCACCAGACACATACACAGCGTGGGCCCGATCTCGTTAAGGTAAGCCACGGGACCTGAATGCACAAAATGTAAAAATTTTAAACAGTCAAAAAAGGCTACTACCAGATAGCTAATTCCTGCCTCTAGCAGTTAGTCTTAGATTTTATCGGAAACAGCTAGCAGAGGGCAGGGTTTTTCTCATTGCCTACTGTCATGAGTCAGATATAGTGGCACACACTTTAATCCTAGAACGCTGAAGGCAGAGGCAGGAGAATCTCTGAAACCAGCCTGATCTACAGTGTGAATTTTAGGTCAGCCAGGTCTGTATAGTAAGATACTATTTCAAAGGGGAAAAAAGTAAATCTTTGAAACAAATTACAAAGACTGTAAGGGAGAGACTGGATGCTTAGTTAAGTACTAAAGATTCTTTTTCAATGACAATATCATTCTTTTAAACAGCACTGTTTGTCACTGATATA
>NC_022031.1:102287-105733 GCF_000317375.1 Microtus ochrogaster
TCACACCCAGAACAAGCACAGCAAAGATCCATGAAGTGTGCAGGCTGACCCTGGGCACTCTTCTGCAAGCCTGGAACCAGGGCTAGTTTTCCAGTCTTCTGAGTGACTGTACCCTTACCGCCATTGAGAACAAAGAGTAAAGACTGGAGACTTCTGGGTTCTGATCTCTGGCTCTCCCTAACTCAAAGCTCAGTTTCCTTTCTGGATCTCACTTTAACACCATTGAAAATAGGAGAGTCATGCTTTCCTCCCCCTCTATGATGTGATGGAGGAAAAGGGATAGGTTCTTATTAAGTTATGCTTAGAGCTCTTTTTAAATGACCCCATAGGCATTGTGTTTTTGTTAACTGAATTCTTAAAAGAAAAGTCATCATGAAAAGTAAAAATGCTGGCTGGCTATTTATATATTGAAGCTTGTGGTGCAATGATTAAAATCATTGCAAAACAATTTACCACATAAAGCCAATAAAATGATAATTAGGAGAGAAATGAAGCTAAATAAACATACACAAATAAATATTTCTCTCATTCTCCTAAACATTTATCACAAACTCAGAGCTCTAAACTCACGCTTTCAAATACATCTTAACTATATATGCTCTGTGCTTTGAGAAGAAATATTTTAAAGGAGTTATTGACTACTAACGTAGTACATCAATGCCTAATATTTTCAGAACTTCCTTTGCTATCTTTCATATGTCAGCAAGAAGTCTAAGACATATCCTTTTTCTCTTCAAATATTAGACAAAAGTAAGGATTCAGATAAAATCTTGTCCAGGATGAATATCCAGACCTAATTTCTATAATGTTGCCAATTCCAAATTACATAATAGCAATCATATGTATGATATGTCATATTAATGGTTACTCCCACATAAACCAAATGAAGTGGAAAATTGAAAATTTTTAAACCATTTACTTCTAATTGTTTGGGTCTTTAAAAAATACCGGAGTATAACATTTCAACTTGTGTATATTATTTTTGGCTTAAAGTAAGACACATACACAATTAAGATAGATTTGAAAGGACAAGTAAAGCTTAGAGTTTGTGGGATATGGTTTAGATGAATGGAAGAAATTTTTATATGCCCATGTTGTATTTTCTAAAGTAAACGAATCTCCACAATGCTTTAATCTAAAACAAAATCATAACTAATTACTAAATCCATGTATTCTTCTAAAAATTGTTCCTGAAGTTTCCAGCCATATCTATACCAATTTATTACCCATGGACAATCCATACATCAAAAAGTATTGCATTTTCCTTCTGTAAAGACACATAGGCATCCCTCTGATTTGACATCCATAGATTCAATCACGAATTGCTAGTATTTTTTAAAGGGTCCCTCAATTAAACATGTACACACTAATACTTCATATCAGTATTCCCTGAGCCACAGCACATAACAAATATTTACTACCATTTCATCATTGTTGGATTATTAGATATGAAAATAATTGAGAGATGGTTTAAAGTATCCAAAAGGTGCTCATACATATAAGTAACAGCATTCAGGTTATATATGCATATATACATGCAATAACAAAAAAGACCATGAATTTGAAAAAGAACAAGGATGGAGTACTGGGGTAAAGGTTGCAGGGAAGAAATGGAAGAGAGAAATGTGATTATTTTATGATCTTGAAAATAAAACAAATTTTAGCAATCATCCAGGAGGTAATTGTCAAATAATACACTCTCAAAAAAAGAACTTGGGAATCCACAGATTCTGATGTCTGCAGAGGATCCCAAAACCAGTCCTCCATGCATACGGAGGCCCGGGCGAGTGTATGTCTAGCTGTGCAATCAATGGCTTATGTGTGGGAAGTAAGGGAGGAAATGCCAAGGAGTAAACGTTTATACCTTCTATTTTATTAGTTTCTGGTTGGAAACATATAGACAGTGAAAATGAGAACAAACCACCCAAGGAAAAATTGCTGGAAAGGTGAGAGTGGGTGCGAAACTTGGTGGTGAAGCACTTACCTAGCCTGCACAAAGCCATGCGCTCAACATCAGCACCAGAGACAGCGGGAGGGAGGGAGAGAGAAAAGAGGAAGGGCAGAGGAGAGAGACATAGAAAACAATCAATAAGGACATGAACAGAATGGAGCAGCATGTAAGAGGGAAAGAGTCAGACAGACTGAACACTTAGCATCCACCGGAACTCACAGAATTTATCCCACATCTCTGAACTTTTTCTTCACCTATGAACTTGAACTATTTACTGGACCTTTCTCGGCATTGCCAAAATGTCTAAACAGAAAAATGTCTTCCTGATGCCTTAGTTCATTGTTTGTGCTCAACAAAGAGCAGCTGTTCCCATTACTCATGGTTCATTGTAGCCATTTGAAAGTATAGAAAAAGTGCGATTAGTGTTCACGCATCATTAGGCTAAGAGACTATTACTATATAATTATTATACTTTGTGTGGGTTGAATTTTAAATGAATTCACTAGACAAATGCACTTATTTGTAAACATTAATAGTTAATAGCCAAGTCAACCAACGCACCCCTGGGAAGGAATATATGGAATTACCTATTAACTCCCACATTCTTGCAGTTCTTCTTGGTCTTTGAGTTTGGTAAAAAGTATTTATATACATTGACCCCAAAATCCAAGAAAAGAAATTATTGTCAACTCAGTGTATGTAATACCAACAGCAAAATCATAAGCATGTTTCTCACAGCACTTTGTATTTCCTGAGGAGTCCTTTGGTCTTACTTTAAAAATCATTCAAACCATTTATAGTTCAGTACATGAGCCCACACACAGTTATTCTCCAAGCAAACCCTTCCTGTGAACTTCAGCTTAGCTACATTCTGCATGGAAAGTCTCCCTTGACCCCTGTTTACAGAGACCTTTTACCCTTCCTTCTGTGTTAGTATAGCTCTTTGTCCCAAACTCATTTATTTCCTAACGAATTTTTCATGAGATTTTGTGTTCCTACTTTGTTCCCTTCATTTCCTATGTTAATGCCACACACCACCTCCTGGGCGCCCATTGTTTCTTCATGTGTCTCCTGCATTAAAGAAGAGATCGGAGAGATGGCTTAGTAGGTGAAGGTGTTTGTTGTGCCAATGCAAGGATCTAAGTTCAAATCCCCATAACCCCTGCAAAATCCAGACATACTAGCACTGACATGCATCTGTAATCCCTGTTATTCTGCAGAGAGATGGGAGATTGACACAAGAACTTCCCCAGAAATTCAGAGGCCAGCTAGTCTGGCATTGTCAGTGGAAAAATAAATAGGAACTTCTGTCTCAAACAAGGTGAAAGATGAGGACCAACACTAGAAGTTGTCTTTTGGCCTACACATACACACACAGCGTGCATCCTGGCATTCACACAAAACAACAACATAAAGGGAAGACAGGAAGGAGGGAGGGAGGAGAAGGAGGGAGAATGGAAAGAAGGAAGGATGGAGGGAGGGAGGGAAGGAAGGA
>NC_022031.1:105833-108963 GCF_000317375.1 Microtus ochrogaster
CCGAAATTTAAAAAAGAAAGGAAGAAAGGAGGGAGATTTAAGGGAGGGAGGAAAGGGAGGGAGGGAGAGGAGGGAGGGAGGAAAGGGAGGGAGGGAGGGACGAAGGAAGGATCAGAAGAACAAAGGAAGGAAAAAAGGAAGGGAGGAGGGGAGGAAGATAGAAAGATTTTTATGAAATAACTTTTTTCAGCCTGTTTACTGGTTCCTCACTTCTGAACTGATAATGAAGCCTAACCTGGGAGATTTTTAACACTGAAAGGAACCATTACCAATGAACATAAACTGGAAACATCGGAGAAACCAGGACTTGTGGCCACCAGACACACACTTCTCAAAATCTTTCTCAGGGACTGTGGAGTCACCTCCATGATTAAGAATACTCGGTGCTCTTCCAGAGGAGCCAAATTCGGTTGCTAGCACCCACATCAGACAGCTCCCAACTGTCTGGACTACACAAGCTCTGGGACGTTCAATGTCTCCAGCCTGCACAGCCACCTGCACTTACACACACATGCCTGCGTGAGGATGCATACTATCTACACATAGTTAAAAATAATAAAATAATTCTATCTTAACATATATCACATTTTATTCCTACAGAGAGCCTGAAGACTCAATTCCAAGGCTTAAGTCTCTTTTAATTGTCCTGTTTATTCACGATACTTTGACATTCTGGCACAGAACATTGTGTATGATCTTGTTCTTAATAGAAGCATAATGCATTCAGGGAGCAAAGGTTAAATTGTCTTACCCAAAATATTTGAGAAAAATTAACACCCACGAAGACTTACTCTTGAAGCCCAATTGAGTGTAGCTAAAAGGCTGCCCCTAGCATGCAGAGAATAGCAGCCAAAGTGCAAAGAGAGAGAGCAGGCCAATTGGTACATAGTCCTACATACAAAAGGTTTCCGAGTTGTCTCTTTAGAACCCATTTCCATAACAACAAAATAAATACATCTTTTCTGCTTTGCTTTCTTAAACACTATTCAATCCATTTTTAACAGAAAGGAGAGAAGGCTGAGACAAGGTTGGCTGGCCTCAAAGACATGACAATCCTCCTGTCTCAGGCTCCTGAGTGCTAAGGTACAGGCATGAACAACCACATCTGACTACTCCTGTTCAGTCTTCACCCTCCAGGTCTGTTGTCTTTGAGTGCTATATGAAATGCAGGACACACACTTAAGGTGGAATTTCGGAAAAACAACAGGTGATGTTTAGTACATCCTAGGCATAGATTGTTTAAACCTTAGCTGAGTGGCCTGTGTTTTTATTGACTAAAATCTGGAATCCCTGACTGTGAAGCCCTTCTTTGTCACTCACCTCGCTGCAGCAGGCCGAGAGGTCTTCATGGCTTCTCGAAGTCATGTCTGCATCCCCGTGTCCTTTCCTGTTTCCATCTGTGTCCTTAGTCTGCTCCATATCCTTGCCTAGACACCAACGCCCTATGTCTGTGTATTTCCAGACTGCGCCACAGGAACGCCTGCCCCTAGGTGGTACTTGCTCTTGTCAGTGGAAATAGATTTAAAGTCAATGACCAACACAACTGTAATTTGTTGAGCAGCCACTTCCTGATCTCTCCCAAACTGTTCTCTGAATTGTTTTGCTGATGAGTAAGACACAGTGTGTACTTTCAAAGGGTGCATAGTTTAACTAACAAAAATTATATATCAGAAAACAATACCTAAAGACCCTAAACAGTACACAAGTGAGATATCATAAGCCACTGAGAACAGCTAGAAACACCATAAGAGGGGTACTTATGGATGGGGATCTGTATTAAGACCAACTTTGAGGAAAATTTCAGTGAGCTAATTGAACCCCGGGGCAATAAATGCCACCTGCCAGAAAATTCAGGCATAGGTACTGTGGAAGGGGTATAATTACCTCAAGGAGACAGCCAGGACTCACCTGGTGGTTGCAACTTGTTCTGTGGAGTTCCCTGGGATTCAGAGAATCCATATAAGTTGCAGTCTACACAATGACTGCCACTGGCCATTCAGAGTCATTGTATAAAATTAATACTGAAACTAGCCATGTTGACACCTGTGTTTAATTCCAGAAGCAGAAGCAGGTGAATCTATAAGTTCAAGGCCAGCCTGCTCTACACAGTGAGTCCCAGGCTGTCCAATGCTACATAGTGAGACTTTGTCTTAAAAAACAAAATGTACTAAGAAGTAAGGACACTATTAAGGAAACCACCCACAAAAGTCAACTACCTTTTCCCCAGTGCTCCAAGCCGCAATATTATACAGAATTTGCTAAGACATCTTTTCATAAATAACTTACCTGAACCAAGGGATCTGGTAAAGGTTAAACCAAAAGGCAAGACTTTTTGGTGTCATTGCTTGGTGAACAAAATGGCTGTCTTTTGCTGTAGCAGGCTGAGGGGGTCTCCCTTTCTGTTACATATTTGGGAATAATCCCCTAGTTCAGAACAGTTTACCACTGCCAGGCCTTTGTTCCTCTCTCCTAGCTAAGCACAGAGATCTGCCTTCCTGCAGTTATCTTTATCAGCAGGCATTCGGTCAGTGTTTAGGCAAAGAGCATCCCATCTAAGATAGTCACAGATCTCTAAGGACATAGAATTACTACCTGCCCAAGCTGCTCTTCTGGTTTTACCCCACTTAAAAGATTCTTAACTCCTTACGCTCACTTCCACCTCAGTTTACTGATGATTTAGTTCAGGACTTTCAAGGACAGCAGGAGGGATAATTAACTGCAACCCAGAGAAAGACCCACAACCCCCACAATCAGAACGCTGATGACAGCATAGCCTGGAACTAGTAATTTAGAGGCCGAGTCTCTTCTCTTAGAACAGTAAATGTAAGTCCAGACCTAGGCCAGTAGAAACTGGTGTATGTGCTATCTGATCAAGAACCATCAGCTTCCCCCTGACTGTTTACATAGGTTGCCTGGTTACCTAGTAGCCTCTATGCATACTGGGAGAAAAGAAGTGGGGCTAAAATACAATCCGTGCCCTGTTCGTAATTTTACTGAAAAAGAACTTTTTAGCCCTTTACTAACCATCTAACAATGTAGCATAGTGCATTAACCTTCCCCTCTAGAATTCCCTGACAATTTAATTCCTCTCTTAACTAACTTTCTCCATTAAGGAGTTCACCGGACATGT
>NC_022031.1:109063-118483 GCF_000317375.1 Microtus ochrogaster
TGTGTGTGTGTGTGTGTGTGTGTGTGTGTGTGTGTGTGTGTGTGTGTGCGCACGTGTGTGCGTGTGAAAACTCTTACCTGATTTTCTCTGGTGGAAAAGAATTCTGGCCCTGGAACCCGCTAGGGTTGGGGAATTGCTGTTTTTTAAAGGTATATATTATATTTGACTGGGAGTGTTTATAATGGGTAGAACTAAGGAACAATGTGGAACTAAGAACAGTGTGGAACAAGAAGAATGAGTGGCACAGTGAGAAATGATGGATTGAAGGGAGAGGAATAAAGAGACATGGACAGACAATTCCCGTTGTGAGTAGATTCCTTTACCCTCAGATCTTTAGTCCCGCTTTAGCTATCCATGCTGCCTTTAACTGAACCCTGAAAGGAAGTCTTAAACGCTAAAGCCTTTAAGGACCTCACTACCCCAGGCTGCCTAGTGCAGCTTAGAACCAATACTTCAGTCAATTTTTCAGCCCTGGCCAACACGACAGATATGATTTAACAAAGCTACGGAGACTAGGGTTCTGTGAGCTGCCGAGAAGCTTGGTGGCAGTCTGGTATGACTCTATTCCAAGGTGCAAACAAGGTGCTTTTTGTGTTTTCTCAGCAGAAAGAGTTGAATCCGACTCTCCCCCCCTTAAAAGGGTTCTAGACCACTCATGAAGACTTGGACTTTACTATCTGATCCTCAAAGGTTTCATGTCTGCGTATTACCAAATGGGGTACAGAGGATAAAAATCTTCAGTTATTAGCATAAATTGCTGTTCATCATTCATAGGGCTCCCCATGAGTCAGCCACAGGTGATCTGTACACCCTACTCTTCACTAGCTGGGAGATCTTACTGAAAATTACTGAAGTTTGTTACCAAGTCACTAATGACAGACATAAAGAGCAATTAATATAAACTTACAATCTTCTATAACTCTAACTTGATATTCTTTCTGGGTTAGAAAATATTTTAGTTTTATGTTTAGACTACTTCTTAGTAAGAATTGAATCTATTGACTGTATAGGATATACAGTCATCCTTCAATATGCATGGAAATTATTTCCATGACCCCCTAGGAACAGAAGAATTGCAGGTGTTTAAGTTCCTATTTAAAAGGAGAAAGTATTTGTCTGGAGCTCATGCATCTCCTGTCATATACCGTAAGCCATATACTGATTACCCCATACAATATGAAGACTGTGGAAATGGCCATTACACTGTATCTTTAAGGGATAAGAGAAGCATCTATATGTAGTCCACACAAAGCAGTTCTGAATGATAGTTGTCTAATAGCGATTACATGACTAGTATGTGCCATTGCAGAGGTCATTTTTATTTCAAATATATTCAATATAAGCTTGGTTGAATTCGTGGGTAAAGAACCCAAAGATGTGGAGGGTTAACTGTATACTTTATTTTGCAAAATGTTTGGAGTACCATACTATATTTTAAAAAAAAAGAAAAAGGTAGCAATCCTACCACACAAAGCTTGGTTATACTGTTTTGAGTCAGTTTTTGGAACATGTTAAGGCATCAAATACACTGTGCTCTGGTAGAAATTATGATTCACACTGAACATTTACGTGAAAAACCATCTTAGATATTTCTAAGTGACTAACCAAAAAGAAACAAGGCAAAGAAATGTAGGTCAACTTTCTAAAATTGAAAATTTACTAAAATTTCTCAGAACGGGCGTTGTCAAAAACGCCTGTGGCCCAGAACCAATCATGGCTTTCATTGTTAGGAAATAAGCTAGCCGAGATGCTGCCGCAGGTCGTCTGGACATGCTAAGATGAACCACATGAAACTGACCATGTTGATCTGTGCATGTGGCTGGATCTCATTCTCAGACACATAGCCCTACGGCCCCTAGACTGCGTTCTAAAGGAGGACTGGATGTCTCCTTGGCAGCTCTGGTATAGATTCTTCCATCGCCCTTTATCCAGAGGCCCCATCTTTGTCATCAGTCATGTGTGACTTTGGCCTCTGTGAGACTCAATTCCCTCACTGACAAAATTAGCAATTGAGTAGGTGGACTACAGATTTAAAAATCTTGTCAGCCTCTTGGCTGTGGCATGTCATCTGCAAAAGTGAGGCTTGGGGAACACACAGCTGAGTTATAAAAAGTTAAATCTCGTGTGGTTTTAGGTACATTTACTTACTGGCTTGCTCTAGCTGCATTCATAGCTGTCCTCCTCAGCTGCATGTGGTCATAGTCCATGTGCTAGACACGGTAAAATATCTGTTGGATCTGCTTCCGGCTTATCAATAAAAGATGTACTGTCAATAATGTCTAAATTCAGCTTCTAGAATTCCTTCTCCCTCCAAGGTCTAGACACTGTTCTTTGCACTTCAAAAGTCCCTGGTGATGATTAAAAGATTTCACCAACACACAGATGTTACATGTGAGGTTACTATTTCCCTGTCACAAGCTACTATAAGGTATAGTACGCTCCTCATTTTTTTGCCATTTTCTTTAATTAATTTCACTAATTAAATATCCACCCAAAGTGATGGTGTCCTACCCTCTCATCCCAGATTCTTCTGTCTGGAGACCTTTGTGCTGGTGACAGCCATGAAATGCTCACCGGGTCTTCTAGGGCAGGACTATTAGAGGAGAAAGGTGGGCATAGGGTAGAGAGGAGGGAGGAGGGGGAGCAGCACAGGCTAATCTCCAGCTTCTCTGAGAGGCTGGTATCCAGACTGTGTTGCAAAGGGAGGGAGATCCTGATCAGATCTCAGCACATGGGGAGAAGGTGAGATAAGAAAATGCATTTGGGAATTAAGAGAAAACAGCCACAAAGCTCCCTGGAGGGTGCAGATGCTTAACAACTCTCCGGAAGAGTTCTGTGACTATCCCCAAATGGATAGCGGTGATGCAGGATGAACCCTGAGAATCATAACTTGTGTGAAGAGGCTCACACATGCATTAATTAGATTGCACACGTTAGTTTCGTCTGGTTTTTTTGCCAGTGTTTTTCTGTCTTTCTTCCTCCTGGATCTCAAGTCCTTTTTTTTTCTAACTCACTTTCATTGTTTATGTAGCCTACAATAATACACACTTAGCTTCCTCTATAAGAATGAGTATATGCATCAGGCTTGTTTACCTTCTCATTCATTGAGGAAGCAAGCCAAGCAGCCTGCCTTCTGCAGAAGATTATAATTATTGCTCAAATTCAGAGAGGCGTTAAGAGGAAATTCAGAGAATGAATCTCTAATCTTACACCTTCCCTTGCAGCCTACAAGGAAAAAATGAAGGAGCTGTCCATGCTGTCACTGATCTGCTCATGCTTCTACCCGGAGCCTCGCAACATCAACATCTACACCTACGATGGTGAGTCGCCTGCGGCAGAGACACCTCTAGTTGCACAGCGGGCCGGAGTCTGAGTACATGTGCTTCTCTCCAGGAGCTCCTAACATAATTAGATGAGCATTTTATAGATCTCAGTGTTGATTTGCTGTGTCCAGCCATTAGGTCTTATTGATTGCCTATTGCTTACAGCAGTTTGAAGCCGCTGCTACTAACTGCACATTAATGTCTCTTAGGAAGTATGGTTGGCTTGCTACCAGCATCCTGATCAGCACATCGCAATCCACCGGAAGTCTTTTCAAATAATAAAGCACACTAAACTACAATTACACCAGATCTTAATTTGCAAGAAACTATTTTTCTACACAGATCATTCAAAGACTAGAAAACGTATCAACATCACTATTTTCTTTCTACAGTACCCATATTTCGTGAGCAAATACAAACAAGCTAATAACAAAGATCAAATCCATATATATTATCCTGGTTATCCGTAACTAACTGTACAGAACAGGATAGCCTCAAACTCTAGAGATACTCATTCTCTTGCCTTTGCCTCTCAAATGCAAGAATTAAAGGTGTGCACCACTGAGCCAGGCTGCCAATTGTCTTAATTGAAGTGCAGCCTTTTCAGTTTGTTTTATGCCAACTCATGGTGGTTAGGTAAGTTTGGTTTCATTTCTGGATCTTCAAATGCATGTGGCCCCAGGAAAGAGGATACTTCGACTCTTTAATTATCATTTACTCTCCCTCCTAGGAATGTTGGGGAGAGGGTGTTACATGTCTTACCCTGATGCCTAAGACGTCCTCAGGACCTATTGTGATACTATTATTATCAACCTCGTCTAACTCGGCCAACCTAATCAAAGCAGGGCAGTCGTGTATACCAGAGCTACCTGAGACAGTCTGATGTTTGGTAGGCTCACAGTTATTCTGCCTTTCCACATGTGCAAAAGTCATTAAAAAGAAGGTAAAGGGCAGGCGCCCAGTCTTAAGTGCCTTCAGTTCTCTCTGAAATCTCAGAGCCTTGCTGTTCTGATGACACAAGCCTTAGAAGGCTAATTAACTTTCCAGAAGCAGCAATCTCTGTCTGCACGCAACCAATCCATCTTCAACCAAAACTTCCACTAGAACACATGCAGCATGCCCAGTTCCTGTATGTCCATTGAGCCATTAAATCAACCGCATAGATCTATAATGTCTGTCAGATGTTGTTGTTAGCAGGAATCTGGTCTGTCACTGAGATCCCATGATGAATGCGGCATGGCCCTTGCCTTCCTGGGACTTGAAGCTCTGTAGATGAGTCTTAAAACACACAAGGAGAGAAGCAAATTGTTGGGACCCAAGAACTGGGTGGTCTCTGCTGCTTTGGGACTGAGAGGCAGGAAGCAGAGCTGTGCGAGCTGTCTGAAGCCGAAGAGACAACTCCACATGCACGGCTTCAAAAGCACTCAGTAGAGACTTTCGTGTTTCCAAAGTGTTTACTTGGCCTTGTGTCCCTGCCTCGATAGTGATTATTTAAGCAGCGTAGATCATGTGAAGTGCTCTTTCTGGACCTCAATGTTCTGTCGTGTTACAGTAAGAGACTGGGCCGTTGAGTGCTTGGGAATCCCCTGGGGGTCTTAGAACCACTCTGGAGGGTAACAAGACACACCTACACATGAAATACTAGTGACACAAAGCAGTGGCTTAATGCCAAGAAGTTTCTGGATGCAAACAAAGATTAGTGGACCAGAGTGCTGAAGTGTGGGATCAAGCTGAAGACCAGTGAAGCTTTAAAGAAATCAGTAGATTTTCCTACATTGTGAGCTATGAAGTTACAAATGTCCTCAAAGACACTACCTATTATACTGCTTTATGCTACAAATTATTTCAGATTGTAAATGATAGCACGTGATTAATATATGAATGTATGATAATAAGCCTATCAATCATATTATACATGATTAAAGCGTGAAAGTACAGTAATTTACTTGTTAGTACATATGGCAAGGATAAGCATGGCTAGCAGTTTTCTGTTCTTTAGTTTAATTAATAATTAAAAACTTACGTGTTACAGTGCATTCTTTAAAAAGATTTGTTTATTTATGAACGTGAGTGCTCTGTCTTCCTGTAGGTCTGCACAGCAGAGGAGGGTCTCAGACCCCATTCTAGGTGGTTGTGAGCGAGCATGTGGTTGGTGGGAATGGAACTTAGGACCTCTGGAAAAGCAACCTGACCCCTTAACCACTGAGCCACCTCTCCAGCCCTACAGTGTACATTTTTAACGCAATACACATTACATAATGACGGCACCAAGTTAGTTAACATATGCTTACCTCATGTGTTATCATGTGTTTCTGGCAAGAACCCAATCAAAGAAAACAAATTAAAAATGCTTAGACCACTAACAAAATGGAACTTTAATCCATCATTAAAAATAACAGAATTATTATTTGCAAGAATAGATGAAACTGGAGATCATTTTATTAACAAAATAAATCAGATTCAGAAAGGCACATATCTCATTTTCTTTCATAGGTCTTCATGTACACATATATATGCACACCATACACACACACACACACACACACACACACACACACACACATAGTGTGTGTGAAAGTAGGGGAAGGTATTTGGGGAGAAGGAGACCAATCAAAGGGAGGCAGAGAAAGACAAGAGGCGGTAATGGGGTACACATACGAACAAAGCACATGAGAAGAAAGTTGTAAAAGATCACAATCACACCCACCACTCTGCACAATGAACACGTGCTAATAACTTTCAAGTGTAAAACAACAGAGTATAATGTTACAGTTATCACTGCAGATCACATTGTGTGTCAGCTTAATGCAATCTTGAGTCAGCTGGGAAGGGGGAAGGGCAATTGGAGACTGACTCCATCCCACCGGCATGTGTGCATCACTACGGGGCACTTTCTTGACTGATGCAGGAGGGTCCAGTCAACTGTGGTTGGTGCTACCCTAGTCTTGCATTGTATGAAAGAGTAAGCTGGAACATCCATGGAGATGAAAGCAGTAAGCAGTGTCCCTGCATGGTCTCAGCTGTGGTTTCAGCCTCCAGGTTCCTGCCCTGGCTTCCCACAATGATGGGCTGTGATGTGGAACTGTAAGCCAAGTGTATCTTTTTCTCCAAAGTTGTCTGTGGCCTTGGTGTTTTGTCACAGTGACAGAAAGCAAACCAGGACTCTCATGAACATATTTAATTTTCTAGCTAAAATTTTATACTGTTTAACCAACATCTCCCCAGTATCCATCAGCCTTGGCTGGCACACCACACTCTATATGCATGAGGACAGTATCTTTGCCTTGCTGGGCCTACCTAGCTTTCTCTTATACAGTGCACTCCAGGTTTACACATGTGGTTGCAAATGACAGAATTTATTACATTTGTCAAAAAAAAACATTTACACTGTGAAAGTGTGTGCACAGTCAAGCTGTGGGAGTTCGTGCATTTTGGAAGCACTTCATTTCCACTTCCTAGAATAAGATGCCTCTTGAACTGCTGGGCTCATTAAAGTAGTTGCTTGATTCAGATGCCTACTTGACATTCTTGATGTTCCTTCCATAGACATGGAGGTGAAGCAGATCAACAAGCGAGCCTCTGGCCAGGCTTTTGAGTTGATCTTGAAGCCACCATCTCCCATCTCAGAAGCTCCACGAACTTTAGCTTCTCCAAAGAAGAAAGACCTGTCTCTGGAGGAGATCCAGAAAAAGCTAGAGGCTGCGGAGGAAAGAAGAAAGGTAACTTTCTCCACGAGTTTTTGTTTTTCTTTGTTTGGTTTTGTTTGGTTTCATTTGGGAGACGAGATTTCTCTGTATTGCCTTGGCTGTCCTGGAACTTGCTCTGCAGACCAGGCTGGCCATGAATTCAGAGTTTCCTAAAGTCTCTACTTTCTTCCTTGTTCCCCTCCACTCCCATTCTCTCTTTAATACAGATACACACACACACACACACACACACACACACACACACACATACACACACACGGAGGAAGAGAGAGATGTCAAGCAGAGATTCCAAGAGACAATGATCCCCAAATGCCTACACCATCCCAACACCTTTAATTTTCTATAGTAAGATACTAAGAAATCTGTGAGCTTTAAGATTTGAGGCTTGAGAGATGGGTCAGTAGTTAAAAGCGCTTACTGCTCTTATAGAGGACCCAAGTCCCATTCCAAGCACCCCCTTCAGGGGGAATCCAGGAGGATCTACTGCCTCTGGCTTCTACAGGCATCTACACTCACATGCACATACCACCCCCAGCACACACACGTAGAGTTCAAAATAAGTATTTGGAACAGTCTGAGGGCATTAAGGTATCCCAGCGAATCTATGGATTGAAGAAGTCCTGTCTGGATGAATCTGCCCAACAGGAGGCATTCCTTCCCGTCAAGTCTTCTTCTGCCAAGCTCACACGTGCACTGTGCTTCCTCCTTGCTTTATCATGATGTGTTTTAGTTTCCTGGGGTCACTAAGAGCATCCTGCACACACAGTTATTATAGGAGTAAGCCTTCTCATTTTAATACTTTTGTGCTATCTATAAAAAAATCTGCCAATATATTAAACACTATAATCTATTAATATTGTTATAAATCTATATTATAATGGGGAAACTACTAGCCCAAGTAAATGTATAAGATTTAACTGTTTGGCTACCCTCTTCTGCTTTACTCTCAGGAGTACCCTTGTACTTCTTGTCTAAAGTCCTACAGGGTCTGTTGCACTTGGGCTAATTTAAGTTCTCACTCAGCAGCGGCATCTTCTATATAATGGGCACAACACAGCAAGACATATACATGAAACACACACGTCCAAAGTTGACACAGAGCTCAGAATACAACATTAGTGACTGGTCCAAACTTAATATTCAGAAAGCAAAGTTCAGTTTGTACACTCATGACATTTCCAGCTACTGTGCTTAATTCTCAAAAAATGGATAAAGGAGAAAGAACACAGAGCTAATAAAAATTAACTGGGTGTTAATTTATAAAACTCCCTGAAGCAACTAATTAATGACTCTGGTAAAACTTCTACATCCTGATAGCAGTAAACTATTAACAGTTATTTAAACAATTAAATCAAATTAGAAATGGACCATGTAGCTAATGGACATTGACAAATGGAATCTGCCAGAATTTTGATATTCAGAAAAAGAATGTTTTGGAACCTTTTTAAAATACTTTAAAATATAGTATACTCCATTATATTTCTTGTGCAATTTGGAAATTTTTCAATGAAGAAATCACCATGTGGATTATGTTCTCGTAGTAGACTTTTAATTAAGTGATAGTACAGCTAATTAAGAGAAAGTACCAACTTAAACATTCATTTATTGATTTTGTTTTTCTGTTGTATTGTACTGACTTAATTAGTACTCGTGTGAAAAACTGCTAAGTCTCTTCAGAGAGTCCCCAACAAATGCATACAGCTCACTCGCTATGCAGGGGAGGACACACAAGTAACTTCAATCCAGCTGTGCTAGCTAGCTAAAGGAGAAAGTAAGTACGAGACTGGGAAGTTCCGAGTAGCTGCAGAGTAAGGATGGCTGCATATCATCCAATGCTCTGGCTTCCAAGCCAGTATTTCTTGTCTTCTCACTGGCTTCACTGCCGGCGAAGTTTAGCTGCCCTCTATTTTCCATCACTTGCCAACAACACAGCAACTCGGGCAGAAACAGAGCTTCTCCTCCTTGCAACCGCTTTGCAGTCACGGATACAGGAGTATGATGCTCAAACTTGGGCCATTCACCCACCTCTGCCCTAAAGAGATGGTAAGGCAAAGTCTGGGGGTAAGGCGAAAGAAAATTAAGACCTCACCAGAAAAATGTGGGGGTGGAGCTTAGAGATAGAAAACTGCAGGTATCCCCAGTTGTTGCCTGCAAATCTATAGTATTCCATACTCCTAACACAAAGCAAAATTATAGGTAGTAAGTTTCCAAATGATACCTCCTGAAAGTAAAATCACATAATGACAGACAGATCTGGGACCTGCTATTTATTCTGACCCTGCCTCTAGGAACTAAAGACACCCTCACTAAGCCTCCTGTCACTAAGGGACCAAGAGGACCAATAGTCAGTCATAAACACACCAGAGCATACAACACATCAAACATGAGCA
>NC_022031.1:118839-129748 GCF_000317375.1 Microtus ochrogaster
GAAAGGAAGGCAGAGGAAGACAATGAAACCATGTCCATGCTGAATAGGAAACACAGCCCAGCTTTAAAGAAAGACCTATTTGTAAAGGAATTAACTAGAAAAAATGGTGTTAGATAAATAGAGAAAATGGGAAATTGTTATAGACTAGAAAACAAACAAATGAAATCCACTTCATGACTAAGGGCACACAGAGGCAAGCACAGAGAAGATGTTTTGAAGGCAGTGGCTCAGACAGTGGATGGGGGAGTTGGAAGGGAGCGCTAGATCAGACCCAATGTATAAGTCATAAAGAGGCCTGCATTTTTACATAAAAACAAATCCTTCTAGGTGTTCAAAATATCCGGGCAGTAATAGCACATTCCTTTAATACCAACATTTGGAAGGTCAAGACAGGTGGATCTCTGGGTTCAAGTCCAGACTGGTCTACATTGTGAATTCCAGGACAGCCAGGGCTACACAGGGAAATCCTGCCTTGAAAAAAAAAACAGTAAATAAATAATAAAAGCTTGAATAAATATTAAAAAGCTGCTAAAAACTGAGAAACAGAATTCAGCCGTTGTCACTTTACACTGGGCCTATTTCCCTTCCCATACATTACAAATTTTTAGATATTCTCCCCCAAAGTACACATGGCATTTACATGCGTATCAGCAGCATTTTGCTGTTATTATAAACGGTCAGTTGCTACTGCCAGTCAATAGCCTCAGTTATCTTAAGACAGCAAGCATTTTCTCATCAAACTGACATAATCCTAACTCCAAGCACAGAGGTAGACAAGGGCTGGGGTGTGAGATGCGGTTCTTATTAGGATGTTCTAAACACGAAACCACTTAATAGGATGTTTAAGGCCATTCCCTGGGAATCCAAGAGCCCTCTGTGGGCCAGGGGCCCGCCTGAGTTGTACAGACAGGGCTCTCTGAAGTCAGGGCTGGAAGGCTGCTGCCCAAGTGTCTCCACAGGGGATCAGATATACTGTGTATTAAATAATCCTGGCAGTTTCCCAGAGTCCCTAGGCCACTTGGCCACAGTCATAGCTCTGACCATATGGTCACTTGCTTGGATAGAACTGCACAGGCTCCTCCAGCCAGAACTAATGTTCCACTGTTTAGATGAGAGAAAAGCTTATTCTAAGTAATTTTGCTTTTTCTCCCTTATTGAAGTACCTCTGTCAATCAGTGTTCATTTTTTGAAATTCAAGTCTTCATATTTCAGCTAACCACATTAGGGAATGGATGGTGACACGTTGGCCACTCAGGCCCTGTGCCCATTCGTTCAACAGTCCCTTAGCAAAAGGCATCAGGCTTCCACACATCCCACCTAGATGATCCAACATGCTCTGCTGTTCCAGTGTCTCTGTTAGTGATTTCTCTTTCCCATATGTCCCAGTGTGGGGACTGTGTCTGATTATCTTCAGCAGACTACAGTTTAATGGTGCCTTTCAAATCATCCCAAGAACACGTGGGTATCAGAATGTCTGCAGTTGAGCCTCCACACAACAGCTACTGCCCCTGAGCAAGTCATCTCAATTCTATCTCCGAGTTTGGTTTGTATTTTTCTTGTGGCCGTGATAAGTACCATGACCAAGAGCCACCTGGGCAGGAAGCAGCCATTTCACCTACACTTCCAGGTCACAGTCCATCACTGAGAGAAGTCAGGCCAGGAACTCACGCAGAGCCTGGAGCGGAGACCACAGAGGAAACCTCAGACCTATAGGTTTGTTTAGTTTGCTTTCTCTTAGAACCCAGGCTCACCTGCCCAGGGGTGAGTCACCCCTGTGAGCTGGCCCTCCCTACATCCATCATCCCACAGCCAGTCTGATGGAGGCAGCCCCTCAGCTGAGATCCCTCTTCCCTGGCCATACCATCCGGCACTGTCCTCTATTGAAAAGACTTGTAGAAGGTCCATGAGCTGTCGCTTATTCTTGATAAAAATGCAACAAGTTCTGACTTTGCAAAAATTATGGTCCAGCAAATGATTTTACAAAGGAAAGTGGTCCTGATTAATACTGCCATATCGCACATTTCATAAATATTTTAAATATAAAGTGATCTTGATCATAATACATAGAATAATTAAGGTGATAAAATAGATACATATAAACAGGTCAGGCCAACTAAAACTGGCATGAAAAATGTTAATATCATGAAAAATGATGAAAATTTAATGATACTTATAACTTTGATAAACAGATTAAATTAAAAAGCTCCCCACTCAAACCTGTTCAGTAAGAGCTAATTCATGTATCAACATCACTGCACAGTAAATTCTAACGGCCTATGACCTCGGAAAGAGAAGTGAACTCCTTGCTCTAAACAAAGCGGTGTGAAAGGGAACCATTAGTAGACCAATCAGGTGGCCCCAACTTCTTCATTTGTAACACCAAAGTTTTAGAATGGGCTCCTCTTGTTCCCTTACCACATTATGGATTTGCCCCACGACGGCTTCTGCAAGGTCTGAACCAGGTGAAGTTTACACACATGGCTGCCAACTTCCCGCACTGCTGACCCTCATTATGGAAAGGGGCCTCTAATTCCTGCCCGGACTCTAAGACGCCTGACCTTGTCCTCCAGTGACGTGTTGTAGCCACCCAAAGATACAACTTTCACTTTAAAGGGGGTAACAGAGAGTTTAATCCTGAGTCAGCGACTCTAGCCCAGGAACTCAGTTTCCCGTTTCCCCAAATACCAAGTCACAACATGGTAGCAGTTTCTTTAAGATTTATAGTACCAAAGCAGAAGGAATCATAAATCAAGACACTTTTTAAATACACTGGGGTACGATACGTTAGACAGGCCACAGCAAATTGGAGAGACCTCTGCTCCAGGTCTCACTCCTGTCTGAGGTGTTGAAACTTGGTGGTCTGCTTAGGCTAATGTGTTGCAAAGGGCTCCAATTGATGCTTTCAAGAACAACAGGTCACACATAAAGGCGGGTAACTATGTTCAAGGGCCAAAATAGACAGAGACAACTTATATTTAACTCCTAGCTCTGCAATACTGTAACACATCACCTTAAAGTTGCTCCTAGCCAGTCAAATTGGACAAACTTGGAAAGTGTGTATTCTTTTGGGAATTGTAATCTGCAGCTGGCATCTTAAATTGGTAACTGGCTATTGAGATGGAATAGGGGAATTGAAGTCGTTTTTATATAGTCACAGTTTGATATTCAGGAAGCCAGCTGACGTCATGGTCATAAAATCTTCTTATTGTGGTCTTCCGGGCAAGCAAGACGAGCATGCAGACTCTCTTCTTGTGAAGGGACTCCAGCAACCCCATCCCAGGCTTCAGAACGAGAAGAGCTCATGATGAAACTCCAGGTTTTCATCATGTTAAGTCCCTCATTCATGTATTCCTGCTTTTCTGCGGGAAGTGAACACTGTGGTCTTTACTTGGCACAACTACACTTAACTGTCATATTTGAGCACACACTTTTTTGCCTGTAGCCATGTTGACAATGTCCTTTCAGGATTAGCAAAAAGCCCAGTAGTTACAGGACAGCATCCAGCCTCCTAGTGGAAAGATCCTTTGGAACTAAGGGCTTTGGTGTTTGATAAATGGATCTGTGTGTCAAGTAATATATTCCACACATGATTAAAGGGGACAAGAAGATGGAGTGGCAGGAGTATATGTACTTCAGAAGTAAATGGGAAACCGGTGGCATCTACAGTGTCTTAAATCTCTTCTGTGCACGTAGATGAGTTTTATGGACCAGTTAACTCAGATTTATCACCCAATTCATTTGTGCAGCAATTAAGCTCTTAGACTCGGTAGCGTGAGAGATGCTAATTAACCTCTCTGCACAATGTTCAAGCGTTTCTAAATGGACAATAACTCTTCTCCCTGTCTCATTACTGTGCTTCCGTGTACCTCTCGCATCATCATCCGGTGATCCTAAGATCTGAGTGAGGATGTGCAGAAGAGGTGCTCACCAGCCATCTGCCTCAGTTTCTCAAATCCCATCTCCCCGGATGGCACATTTGAATGACTCGCTCTGTATTTGCCTCAGCTTACTTCTGCCTTGTACCAGCTGCCCTCTACCTCACCCAGTTCTCCATCTTAATTCTCAGAGAGCTTCTGTGAAAGGCCATGATCCTTCAAGGCCAATACTTATCTTTGAAAACTTCATATGCACCAACATTTTCCAGGGTCCCTATTTTCACCTCTCTTTAAACACACACAGTCCACCTGCCTTCCTGCTCATCTGCCCGAGCACAGCACAGTAGGAAGAACTGTTTGAACATGCAGTGAGACCTTCACTCCCACACACAGGTAGAGACAAGCTTCCACTGCTTCAGATCATGTGTTGCCGTTCTTCAGCTTCTCGCGCATCGTATGCCATGCCTTTGTGTAATGTTCTGAAATTACTGCTTATCTTCTCACTTTACAGATAGTGGCATCAAAACTGATTTTCTTCCTTGATGGTACAACTGCCAGACTGAGCCATATTCAGGGAAGAGTTGATTTCTCCTGGGAATAAAGTCAGGGATGTTGCAGGCAGAAAGAGCTGCTTACACACTCCAATAATGGAGTCCTAAGTCTAACTTCCAGCACTAGCAGAAGTACAGAGAGCTCAAGAGCCCTAAGCTATGGCATAGTGAAGGGTTCCTTTAAACATCAAGTGCCAGGGCCGGGGAGATGGCTCCATGGGTAAAATGCTTACTGCACAAGTCTGAGAACTTGAGTTCAGATGCCCAGCATCCATGTAAGTACAGGCACTTGTCTGTAGGCCCAGTACTCTAGGGTCAGAGACAGGTGGGTGGTCCTGGGGTTCACAGTCCAGCCAGTCTACAAAATGTCAGGCTCTGGGTTCAGCAAGAAACCAGATCTCAAAAGCAAGTGAGTAGATGAAACAGAAATAATTGAGGACTGCATCCCAATACCAACCTCTGACCTCCATATAAGCCTGCATAGGGGAAAGCACACATACATATAATGGCATGCACACACACACATGATTGCTCACACATGCACACGATTGTACACACACATGATGCACGCACATGCACACATGATTGCATGCACACATATGATGGCACGCAAGCACACACGCGTGCACACACACACATGCAGTTTAATACTTTAAGGTGTGGTAGCTCATCCCTTTAAACCTGGCACTTAGAGGCTGTAGTAGGAAGATAGCCAATGTGTTTCCAAAGAGCAGACTGTGGCCACCAGCAACAGAATCACTGAAATAGTTAATAAAAGGCTAGGTTTCCTAACTTCACCAAAGAACCTTGGAAATAGATCTCAGCAGGAAGACACTGGGTGCTCTATCATTGCCAAGCCCCCAGTGACTGCAGTTGCAAAGAACCATACATCCTGCTGATGCTAAGGAGAGAGAGAGCATGTACAAGACATAGCTAACCCCATTGGCTCTGCTCTCACTGCTGAAGGACCACAGAGTCGCCGTAATTCCTCTGGGTGTCCAATTGAAGAATGACAGCCAGAATCAGGGCTTTCTTCTGGTTTGGGCCAAAAGGACACTAAACACGAGATTTGTACGAATGTTTTCAAGTCTCTACAGAGTATTTTATGTGTATGTATGCTTTGTCTGCATGTATGTCTGCACACCGTGTTCATGCTTGGTGTCCAGAGAGCCAGAAGAGTGCATTGGACTCCCTAGAACTGGATTTGAGGACAGTTGTTTGCTGTTATGTGGGCTCTAGGTACTAAACCCTGGTCTTCTTCAAAAGCAGCAAGTGCCCTTTACCACTAAGTCATATCTCCAGTGCCAGGAAGAATTTAATAGCTGCTGGGAAAGGGGAAGGACAGTCATGTAGTAAAAAGAGAATTGATTGACAAGAAAAGCTCCTACAGGGCCCACCCTATGGTTGGTTAGAAAACAGTGGACAGAAGAAAAGGGAAGTCCAGGCCTCAGGCCTTTCCCATTTCCTTCAGGTTCTCAGTGAATGTAGTGGTCCAGTGGCTCATTGTAGCACTTCCTGCTGCAGATATGCTTAGCAGCATCTTATTTTTGTTAAAAAAAAAAATAAAAGAAAGAAAGAGAGAGAAAGAAAAGAAAAGAAAAGAAAAGAAAAGAAAAGAAATTCTTCAATGAGAGTTAATGCTATTTCTAAGACACTCTGTCTAAAACCTTGACAGTTGAAAATTCAGGGAGCCACTCACCCCGTCAACACATTCCATAGAAAGTGCTAAAGTCTACAGACAAGAGTCAGTGAATAGCAGTGCTCATGCCTGCAGCACCAGCTAGCACTCAGCGAAGTCGGCTTCCCGATAACTAAAAATGATGTGTTTTCTCCCCAGTCTCAGGAGGCTCAGGTGCTGAAACAACTGGCAGAGAAGAGGGAGCATGAGCGAGAAGTCCTCCAGAAGGCTTTGGAGGAGAATAACAACTTCAGCAAGATGGCGGAGGAGAAGCTGATTCTGAAAATGGAACAAATTAAGGAAAACCGTGAGGCTAATCTAGCTGCTATCATTGAACGTCTGCAGGAAAAGGTAAGGGCACCAGAATGCTGAGCAGGGGGAACAAGCCCTGTGCAGCACAGCTGGGGGACAAACGCTGCGCAGCACAGCTGGGGGATGCTGGTTGCTGCAAAATGAGGTGGGACAGTCAACCTCAGGCTGCTCTCATCATGTATTTTGAATCTGTGACCTGACCCCATGGTGGAGAAAGGAAACTCTACATCAGCGCTGTAGCCCTTGCCAAATGTTCCACTGGACAGGGAGCCCAGGAAGGCTGGTCTCAAATGTGTATGACTTCTGTACAAACCAATGCAATGAAAATTACCAAGTTACACATATTTAATATTTAACTTATCACATTAATTCTATAATACTTAATGTTAATAAAAATTAACATATAATATTTTTAAAATAATATATTTAACATAAAATATTTGTCATAATTCCAGCCTCTCCATGTAAGAAAATCTACAAGAAAATCTGGAACATGGGAGCATAGCAGAGGGATCATTTCATACATATTTGGTTGTCCTCAGGCCTTTCTCCATATCCCACCATCCATGTGCAAACACACATGCAAACACACACATGTGCACACACACACACACACACACACAAGCTTGCCTTTGAAAAAATATACATAGTAGCTATGAATAGTTTTGCTTTGTCTGTTTGCATTAAGCTTGAAAAATAGAGACTCTGGAAAAGATGCAAAGATGCATCTACACTTCTCACCCTCGAGCCTGCTCCCACATCTACGCTATGTCAGGCCCTGCAGATGCAGAGAGACACTGGCATTGTCCTCCAAACGCTGAGAGTCATATTCAAACTCATAATCCTCCTGCCTCAGATTCTGAACTCAAATTGAAAACATGTATCACTGTACCTGTCTAAAGTCAAAAAACATTATTTCCTGGGTTGTTGTTTTTTTTTTTAAGTTAGATGCACTCTTTGTGAATTTTTGAGAAGGCTGCCTGGGAAGGGGCGTAGGCTCCAGCAGAGAAATAAGACCCCGGGGCTCTGGACGATGTGCAAACAAGAGCTAGGGATTTGGGCAGAAGCCAGGAGAGCCAACTTCAGGGCAGCTGTTTTAAATGTATAAGCAGTTGTGTCTGTGAGCTTCAGAGACACCCTTTCTCCCAGTGTCAGAGTCTGGCTCACCACAGATCACACGTGATGGCACCAAAGCACTAAAATCCAGGACACCCTGGCTTTCCTGGAACTCATTCTGTAGACCATGCTGGCCTCAAACTCACAGAGATTCACCTGCTTCTTTCTCTCAATCACTGAGATTGAAGGTGTGTGCCACTACCACCTGACTCTCTGTGGTTTTATCTTTACCTATCCTCTGCCCCTTTTTCTCATATTTGGATCAAGTATCTTACATGCATACATACATGCGTGCATCCATTTCTGCCTGAAATTGCCCTGAAAATATTCCACCTGTGAAGGGTTTTTAGTTCATGGAATCAAGCTCTAGCATCATCCCAGGAAATACCTAGTGGTCTTAGTCATTTTTCTCCATCATGATAAAATGCCAGGACCAAGATAACTTATAAAAGAAAGTATTTAATTTTGGACCCGTATTTCAAAGGGTTACAGTCCATGGCCATCATGCTGGGAATGACAGTAAGAAGGCAGGTTTGGCACTGAAGCAGTATCTTGAGAGCCTACATCCGGACCCATGAGCATGAGGCAGAGACAGTAAGACACAGGGAATGACATGGGCTTTTGAAAACTCCAAGGTCACACCCTCTTATCACTCCAAACAGCGCCACCGACCGAGGACAAAGTATACAAACCACTACACCAGCCATCCATATTTGTTTCTGAAAACTCTACAGCATTTCCAGCATATACCCAGGTTTGAGAACTACTCTATAACCTATTCTGATTTAAATTTCAGCTGACAGGAGTCTATTCTAGCCCACACCACATGGGGCAGTAAAGGTCATTGCTAGAGCTAGGGTTTTTTTGGCATTCCATAACTAAATGGATACTTTTCCAATCACATAGACTCTTTAGCCGCTCACAGCAAACATCTTTTATCTCCTCAGTGAAATGGGAACACCTAGGAAGCACCAGATTTCCTTCTATGTGCTGTGTTTTAAATGAACTGGAGGTGTTGTGCAATAAGAGTCATCTTCTATTGTGTCTCTGTCTGTGAGCACTAAAAGTACTTCTCTCCTAAAATAGGACAAAGCAAACTTGCTATGAGCTCTACACAGCGTTCTGGTTAAGTGAAGTCAAAAAGGCCATAGTTGTGTAATGCTGAGAGTGTAACAGAAGCTTTTCTGAAACTTGACATCTGGAAAGGCAGTTACTTCAGAAATTGCATATTAATGAGTTAATCACTCAGTGAGCATCTCCAGGGCCTCTACTGTGTGCTTAGAAGCCTGGAAGGGGAAGTAACAGAAAAGGGTCCTCTCCAGTCAGGCAAGGCAGACCTCACTTATAGTCCCAGCACCCGGGAGGCTGAAGAGGAGGACCAGACTTGGCCACAGAATAAGTGAGACCTTGTCAGCCGGGGGGGTGTGGGTGGATAAAAGAGAGAGACGGGATTGCCAGTTATCTGTTATCAGTAGAAATCACTCCATACCAGGCTCCCATACTAGGGAAAACACCCACTCTTGCCAAATGGGAAGAATTAAAGAGATGCTTTCTTCCCAGCCTAATGGGTGCTTCCCGGCTCGAATGCACTCCCGAGCAACCTGCAGAACCTCCCACTCGTCCCACCTGCCCATCTGCCTTATAATAGCAAAACAGAACTCACAGGCGTTTCCAGCAGGGCTCACACACCAAGTTTGCCGTTCCCAACTAGAGGTGTAGAATTAAGAAGGATCTCAGCATAGGTAGCAATTTTATGTTTTATTATCCAACCAGCAACAACTAGGTGCATTTGTAGCTGTTACTTTAGGGACTACCCTTGGTCCCATGACCCTCAGCATCTTGATTTATGACAACAGGACTTTTATGAGCTCTCTCAACTTATTCCTAATTTATCTTTTATGCATAGGCTCATAACCATTAATAAAAAAGAAAGGGACCTGAATATGCTGACATAGTCTTACATTTAAATAGACTTTGATAATGGAATTTTATAAAATTATTATCTGAGGTCATCTAGTTCAAGTTTTGATACCTACAGACATTAAAGAGGCATTAGAAGATAAGGGGGGGGGGAGACCTCACGTTTCTTGACTTCCAATAAGAAATCTCTAAATCACAGTTTTTCAGATGACCAGAAGTTTTCTTAAAGCCATCTTTCAAACATACCCGCATTTAAAAGTAATGTTTCCAGTGTCAAAATACTACTACACTTCCCTTTAGCAGGAATAGGGAGACGGGGAATTGCAGAAAATGCGTGTTTTGTAAATTCAGATATGCTTGGGCCAAGCCTGGCCAGTAACTCTAAGTGCGCCTAGCAAAGTAAGTGTGAAATGTGTAATGTCCCGAGTGAACTCCATAAACCATGTCCTTAGTGAACTCCACAGCCCACATCCCAACTTTATAGAACTTTATAGATAGACAGAGCCTCACAGCTACCCTAGGACCCCCAGCTGTAGTGTTCTGGTTGTTAATCAGGACCACAGGTTGATGACATCACTGCCTGTGCAGGACTACCCTAGCTTCTCCGACATTTTCATTCAAAATCACATCAACACATCAGGAGTCTGCATTCCATTATTTAAAGTTCCCAAATACCAAGCCAGCTAAAATGCCTGAAAATATTTTTGTAGAAACTCAGAAGGATTATCTAAATTTTCTTTTAAAGTTATCTTGAACTCAAATTAAGTCTTTGATTTTCTTCAGCAAACTCGTAACTTTACTAATTTGAGTAAGAAGTAAAGTCCAAAGGAAGCCAATAGCACTGACTCTAGTGTTTACGCTTGTGAAGCTGTTTCCTACTGGAAGCTCTGTTGTCTCCCAGCACAGGAGAGGTCTCAGCACTGCCCAGTTTTCATGAGAGCCCAACTTTCACTAATGAGTTCCCATCTGCATGCAAAGCAGACACTGCTACAGCTTTGCCTCCTAATAACTGTACAAAAGTGAAATCGCTGCATCTGTACCATCTCCAGCATTTCCAAACACAGCTTGATTTCTCAGCATATGCCTTTGCTCCTCTTCATGGTTTCAATGGCACGAAAGGCTCTTTTAAACCAATTACATTTCTCTAGAGTCAACTTCCTGCTTCCACCAATTTTTAACTTTTGAAAAAGTACAGAGTATATGACACGTTTCCCTCCTACAGCCTAAACTTGAGGGGGGGGAAGGTCACATTCATATATAACTAATGTTGAATCTCACTACCTGATGTAGGTGGCTTTTCTTTCTATGTGTTGCTTTCATTGGTTAATTAATAAAGAAACTGCTTGGCCTGATAGGTCAGAACATAGGTGGGTGGAGTAGACAGAACAGAATGCTGGGAAGAAGGGAAGTGAGGCAGACGCCATAGCTCTCCTCTTCGAGATGGACGCAGGTTAGAA